>NW_009696093.1:20956-78046 GCF_000703405.1 Apaloderma vittatum
AAGGAGCCGTGGCCTGTGGGCAGCCCGTGGGCAGCGGGGTCTCCGGGCAGCTGTGGCCTGTGCACAGACACTGGTTTGTGTTTGAGGACCACAGCCTGGGAGAGGTGCCACGCTGGAGTAGGACACTGTTCTGGACCGACTGCAAGCCCTGCTGCCCAGCCTGCCTCTCTCAGGACAAGGACGTGTAGCTGGGACTGGAGGGGTGAGGCTGAGCCCAGGAAAACGGGGAGGATGGGGGAAGGGGTCTCACGTTAATTATGTCTTTGTTTATTTGTTTAACTGACAATATGTTTATTTTCCCCCAGGTCAAGTCTGTTTTGTCCATGACAGTAGTTGGTAAGTGATCTCCCCATCCTTTTCTTGATCTGCAAGCTTTCTGATTTTCTCCCGTGTCCAGCTGAGGAGGAAAGTGAGGAGGCAGCTGATGGGCGTCTGGGAGCCGGCCAGTGCCGACCCACCACAGATGTACAGGTTGAAAATTGTTTTATGTAAGACTAGTCATCCTTTGCTTTAACCTGATGTTGCATTAATACTTTTGACCGTTTTGATATTTAAAAATGTTTCAGTTAAATCCATCTCACTGCAAATGCCTAAACTGTAGAACTTTCCTTGTTAGTTGTACTCAGTTCTGGGTGCTGGGTGCCTGAAGTTAGCTGATATCCACAAAATATGGCTGAGCGGTGGAGGAGGAAGGATGGTCTGGGGGTTTTAGAGTCACAGACAGATGTTTTCAGGAATTAAAACATAGGCAGATATAACCATAGCACTGGTTAGTTACAAATTAGAGAGCAGGGAGGGGAAATAATTGATAAGAGTCAAGGAACAAACACGTGGTTGGAAAGTGAGAAACATAAATGAGGGGCCAATGTGAAAAGTTTCCAAATATACCTGAATCTTGCCATGACTGTCATAATTGATGTACGGGTTTCCAGAACTTCACTGAGAGAATTAGCGCTGCAGACAATCAGAAAGTTCTTGTGCCCTGGTTCTTCAGTTTTGTACTTTTTTGGACATGACAGACCATATCCATGTGAGTCAGTGAGATGTTTCAGTACATCTCCTACAGAGGAACTAGAGAAATAACACCAACACATTGTTCCAATGAAATTGTCATAAATGATTACTTAGGGGGTGAGAAGAAACAAGTTCACACTTTTTATTGGAAAAATAGCAGTACAAAGAAAAAACACCAAAGGATTGTTAGATTGTGTCATACTTGAAGGAAAACTAGCAACTGTATTGTCTTCATATGTTCAGCATTTCACCGATAATTGTTCTGTAATTCTGTGTCTCTTAAGACAGCAGGAAAGTCGTTGCATCTTGATTCCTTTTCCCTTCTATTTGTATGAATCTCTGCTAAGGAAATCCCTTTAAATCATACTCATTCAGGAAGCACTTAAGTCCAGTGGTCACACTGACAATGTGATTGGCAAAACAAGAATTATTAGGCATTTAAGATTAATAATACTTGTTCTTCCAGTCAATGCAGCAAGACAGATGCAGGTAAATACTAACAATTTTCTAACAGTAACACAGCAAAGTAGATTTTTTAATCTCATTTCTCAGAGGTTTTAAAGTTGGGTTAGATAAATGCCACTTAGAAGGGACCTAGATATGACCCATATTTGCCTTGAAATGGTGCTGAAATCATAAAGAGATTCTCAAGACTGTTTCAGACTAAATTCTATTACTGTAGAAATCAGTGGGACCTCCACTGAAATGCAGGAGCTAAGGCAGTAACCCTTGAACGGAAAAAGACCCACTACATTCAGTTATTTTTATTACTTTTGTCAACATATATATGAAACTCCCCAGTCATCATTTCTTCACTTCCAGTTCACTGGATGACAGAGAAATAGTTACACTTTATAGCCAATAATACTTCACAGTGACATGAAACTGCAGCAATATTGTATCTTCTATTCCTAAGACAACAAGGCATCTTGATTTTTTTCTCAAAGAGAAGGAAACAGATTTAAAAGATGGCAAACAGTAGTCAAATATTTCTACCTCTTATCATTAAAGTTTCAAAGATGAAAATATTGACATCAAAACAAAAATTACATTTCACATCCAACTTCTTGCTCTTGAGAGCATGCTTGGTATCGAGTTAACTTAAACTAATTGAAAATAATAAAGTCTTTGCATGATTGTATTCTGGAGACTGGTGTTGTTCAGTCTGTTGAAATCTCCTGGAACATATGAATACAATGCTTTGTGAAGCTGCTATTCCCAATTTTACCAATTTCATCTACAGTAAATCTCATTAATACTACCAGTAAGTACTAGAGATACTGCCTGATGTACTTTCAGATTAATTATGTTTGTGGCAATCTTTTCTTTCTGCATTCACTTCAAATGTCATTATGATAGAATGCCATAGTGAGAATAATGCAAATGTAAGTTTAAATAGCTGGAAGCTCTTTTTTTTTTTTAATGAGATATGCTAACGTATACTGCAGTTTCTACCACTACATGGTAAAGTAATACAGAGATAATGAATATGATAAATTTAGTACTGGTATAATTCATGTGAAGCTAAAGCTAAATTTAGCTAGTTGCTGTATTTTATTTAGGCAGATGACTCAAAAATAGATTATTTCTGCCAAATTATGCCATATTTTCAATATCTTGTTTTACTTTTGTTGTAAGTAACACGTTTATTGTAAATAGGGAGAGCTTGATGTTGTGTTTCAGAAAGAGAAAACACAGTTCAATGAAAGATGGGGTCTAAGGCAAAACCTGGCTGCCAAGAGGCTGGAAAAGGAGGAACTGGTAGCTGTAATTTTCAGAAGCATCATCATGCCTATATGCTAGATTTTTTCCTCTTATGTCCTACTGTGAAAGACTTGCACCCTCTTCTTTTCCACATGTAGTAGAATATTTCAAGGATTTATGTGACCATGTAAACAGAAACAAGTTAACTTCACTGTGGATGTGTATTCCACTGGGGTTTGGTTCATAAATCATACTTGGAGATGCTGTGTGTTGTAGTATTCTAAGGAGCACTTGTTTTGGGTAGGCAAAACTACTTCATAGGTGTATTACGCTGAGTTCTTCCCTGGTGTTGCTGTGTCTCTCCTGGGAGGTAGAGGTCTCAGTGACCGTACGAAGACCACTGGAGATAAATAATATCATTGAGGACATGGGAGGTGCTAATAGTAAGGTCAAGGATTCAGGGATTCAGCCTGAAAATGAGCTGAAGAAACCCATGAGTTGAGTAGTGCAGTTTGTAGTGTAGTACTGTCACTTAAGTGATAGAGGAAGAAGAAGATGAAAAGAAACAAAGACAGTAAGATACCGGTTTAGAAAAAAAATCAATAGCAAATGTCTATAAGAAGAGTAGTTTTCTCTGGCCCCTACAGAGCTATGTTCTGCAATTTAATAGATGCTTTGTTGTTACAGATTCTTTTCCACACAGCTTCAGCTTTATAGATAAAGCAAGAAAATAAGGAAGACAAACATACTTTTTCTCAGAATGGTCAGTCCATTGGGAAATATCAGATCAAGAAGCTATTAAAGTCAAGATATTCCATATTAAGATTCCCACTAACAACTTGGATATATAGAACAAAAGTTGTAGAAAAAGATAGTACTAATATATGCTATATTCCTTATCTGAACTTTTCTAAGTGGACAAGCAGGACAGACAAAGAAGTGCTATTAGACAAATGTGGGCCAAATACTTAACCAGTATGAATCTTTGATCATTTTTATTCTCTATCATCCTGGGATCATATTTTCAATATGATTCTCTGGAGAACTCGCTAATGCCTGTTGCAAGATGCTCTGGTTAAAGTGCTCTGATTTCCTGGTACACCTGAAGAATCAAAAGCAAGGAGAGGGTACAGAAGGTGACGTATAGCCAGACTTCATATGACAATCATAAAGGCTGACTTTGTAAGACTTTTTTTTGGCTACTTACTGCTGTGTGGTACTGTGTCACATCTGCACTGGGTGTGAAGTGGGTTATCTAACTTGTATTATTGGTGTTTCTCTGACAGCTCAGACAACTTCAGTACCATCTGTTTTTTATCTTCAACATTTTTATATCTTCTTCAAAAGCTATGAGACTGTTAACCAAGTATTTTTACTGAGACTATAACTTCTTTTAAAACATTTTAAAATACCTTTTCTGCATCTGGACCAGGTATGATTAGAATTAATAAATGATTTCATGATTTACTTATCTAGAACCTTATTTAATCTTTTTTGAAAATATATCTTATGCAAGAGCATCCCAAAAGCAAAAGATTCTTTTATTAAAAATGAGTTAGCTGAAATGTATTTTCTGATGTGAGTCTTTGAATCCACAAATTTCATAAAAACATCTATGAACTGACATAACAAATTGACCAAATGGAACTTAGGTTGGTGATTTGAACTGTTTCCTGCTATATTTAGGAGAGCTTACCATCTTGTAGTGGCATCCAGAAAGGTCAGATTTTTTACAAATTTAATGGGTATAAAACTAGCTGCAAATTTTAATAGTCAAGACATTTTATAAAATTAAGGATATATGAACTAAGTATAGCAATAATATACCTAGCAAGGAACTTGGCATGAATATTGTATGCCCAGAAACCCACTTACCCCTTAATACCATATATTCATGTGCACATGTCTGCTAGTGTTGCTATTTGCAACAGATAACTGGTTTGGGCCTCTTAATACACATTGTGTATGCAGTCTTTTTAATTTCTTTTTACCAAACACCTGCTTCATCTTCAGCCTAGGTTCAGGATTAAGGGGAAGGCATCCATGTGACTCAGGCTGTTTACAAATGTAGCTGAATTACCACGCTGGCTTTTGGAAGCAGCAAATATCAATTGCTAGGCATGTATTTAATTCAACCTTCACAGATATTATCAAACAAGACTGCTGCTCTTACGTAATAAATAATACAAAAATAATGAGCTTACTCCAGAAGTAGACTTCTCTGAGCACAGCTGGTGATGGAATGAAGGAAAAAGATGCTATTTATGATTAGCTATAATGAAGTAGCTGTTGTACTGCCATGACACCATCAGGTTCCTTGCTGTTGTAGAATAAATTGAAACAGTACGATTTGGGGAAGATTCTTTAGCGTGGGTTTGGATCTTTTCTGAATTTGGACTAGAAAAGAGATTTTACCTCATAATAGGCTGTAAAGCTTATAGGAAGCCATGCTTTTGAACATTTATTCAGAACACACTTTTAATCCAGTGCAGTTATCAATTTTAAGTCTGACTGTAAGTACAAAATGATTCATGCTGCAAGAAAATATGAGGACTTTCTTTCCAGAAGATGTGTTGTTAAACATTTTGGTGTGTGTTCTGACACTGAGTGATGAGTTGAAAGCACTGTTGGGCATAAGGAATTAAGGTGGAGTGAAGAAGAAATCTTTGCATTTGGATAATGTGGTACTATAACAGGGATGATGTAGTACTAACAGCTAACACTAAGCAGGCATGACTTTTCTGATTGAAAAAAGTAATGAGAAGACTAAGCATAACTTGAAATATTATCAGACTTTCTCCTAAAACCGCAGATTTCTTTGTTTGTTTGTTTTAGCTCTCAAGTTTTAAGGGATCTTACTTAGGTTTGGATCCAAGTTACTGTTAAAAATGAATAGCAAATACAAAGCACATTTTAAATCTCATGTTCTGTGGTGCACTGCATCTTCCTCACTATGTCTCTAATATCAAGTTCTGCATCAGTGAAATCCGGCACCATTTGGAAGCCAATTCTGCTTCCACTGGAGCAAAAGACAAATTTATTCCTTAATGAAAATGAAACTTGGTATTTTCAGAGTATTTCATTTTCATATTAAACTTGTAGCTTTTTCTGTTCATTCTTCATTAATTATCAGTTTCAGTCTGTGCTTATAAATTACATGAGCTAAAGGAACCTTATGTTTGAGATCATATTTTAGGAAAAGTTTTCTGATTTGTCAAAATTCCTTTGAACTATTTTTCTGGCACATTCCTCTGCAAATATTTGAAATGAGCTGTTTGTGTGCCAGAGAACTGAAGGATTTCTATTTACTGTGAAATATGTGAAATGTCTTTCAAATAATTTAGGATAAAGGAACATAATTAGAGATTTATTAAGCTTTAATCTGGTGCTTTAAAATTAAACAACAGGAAGGGTGCAGTAGAATGCTTTTAATTTCACGTGTAGTGGAAGGTGTATCAGCTAGCCTACGTACCCTTACCTTGCAATGGATTAGCTAAGTACTGACAGCAGTTTAGTTCTATAACCTTGTAGGTCTGCTTAGCTTGGTCTGACAATGAGTTTTTTCCAGTTATTCTTTATAATTTTTCCTAGCTTGAAAGTCTCTGTAGGGCATTACCTTGTAGAGTACACATATAAAAAGAGGATAGGGAGGAGTTTCTATGCATTTAAGAAGGAAAATTTCTGCAGCAAGCTGGAGCTATATGAAGAATTTATGGGTGAATATGTTCTTTAAATAAGAAAGAGGCACAGAGAATTTTTTATTTAGTCCATTATCCTAAACAGATATCTTCATCCCTCTAGGAAATTTTGCTATTCCAAGAGGCAAAAACATCTACTCGACGTGTACACTTGGGTGTAGGGTGTAGAGAATTGGTACGGTCAGGAAAAATGGGATGCTAATTACAAGATGCAGTCAGACCTGTAGGAACTCCCTGTGTCCATCTAGGATGTGTTGCAGGAACTATCCCTGTCACCTGAGAGGTGTCCTACAGAAACAGCATTTGCAGTGTGCTTCATAACCAGGACAATGATTTAAATATAAAGATTTATACTACAAAAATGTGTATGTATTGTCAGAAATACCTCCACCAAATTGAGATGTCTTAAGTTATGGCAGCAATTCAGGCAGCAGATCTTCAGATTCACCAAAGCGCCCTGAACTTTCATTAGAAAGTACTTTAAGTTGCTGCCTGTCATCTTGCCGTCCCCCGTGTTTCGTCAAATACTTGTTCCTTTTATTTACAGCTGACTAGACCATGTTCTTCCTTGAAAATGTATGCTGTTCCCAGAGGCAACTAGGGAAGTTGAGAAATCAATAGTTAGCAAAATATTTTGAGAGAGACCTTGAAAGCTGTTGGAAGGGTTTTGGAGTATGATTCATTTGCATGGGGCTTGCTCAGAACTGCAATTTTGAGGATACGTTTTTGAGGACAGTACTTTCCTGCAGTCACATAATTACAATCAGTTAGGCATAATAAAAAATGTTATTCCATATCCGTGCAAAACCAGCTTTACTTACTAAGAATTGACATTTTTAAAAAGAACAACAAAATGTGCTATATATTGTAATAGTCCTGTTCTCTCAATTTTTGAATTGGATGATTGGCATATTTTCAAGGCCTATATTTGTCAAATCATTTGTCTGGCTTGTCTACACATAGAGTATCCATATTATGACCCGTTTCTTGATGTGTTTCTGTATGGGTTTCAAAACCTCTCTGTTCAGTGATTCTTGCATGGGTTGTTTTTCTCAGACAGCTGTAGGCTGAATGAAGGTTTTAAGGGGGGACACAAAATTGTACAAATGTATGGGTTTGAAATATCTGGGAATGAACACGTTATCTAGCAAAAGGATAGGATATGGTTATAAAGAAATTAATTACAAGTCTATTTCCTGTCACAGAATGGGAAAAGTAAAAAGATTCACAAAACCTTAATCAGCAGTTAGAGATATCTGATTTCAAAACTTGTCTACAACCATGCTTACCAGTTAGTTTTGTAAAAGCTTAGAGCAAATGGTTTATACTCAGGTAGCTCAGGCAGGTGGAAAAATCCTCTGAATTTTTAAGGGCATATATGATCTTCACTAAATTCGAGGATGCTTTGAGATTTTCCCATTAGTGGAAAAAAAGCCACCGTTCCAAATTACAACTTCTAGGACAGTAGTATGCTACCAGGTACTTCACACAGGAAAATACCCTATCCCTGAAATTGAAACAAGCCTAAAAATCTGAACAAACTGTGCTCATTCACTTTGTGAAGATCCAGTCTTGTGACCTGAACAGGTTCTCTTAGCCATATGCTGATAGATATTAGGCAAGTGCTGTATGTGCTCTCATTTGAATGCCTTCAGCTGTGCTTAAGATTTATCTGAAGCTCAAAATAGTGAGCAAATTTGTCTTCTGCTGGCAGAAGTGCTGCACTTGCTTTTGAAACAACATTAATCCTGAACAGAGACTACCCAACGGAGAACATCTATGAAACTATCTTTCAAAGACATGCCTTTAGTTGTGATAGAAGTTGAAGACTGCGACCTACTGAATCTCTGGTATGCAAAACCTTGAGATGACATGCAAGAGTTTGAGTCTTAAAAGAAAAAGACCTAAGCCTTGATAGAGTCAAGATATCTAGAGAGAATTGAAAGATTGGCTGTCAGACTGCAAATGAAGTGAGCCTGGTTGTTTCATTCACTGTATATGCTTTACACATATTAAGCACTCAGAATTCGGCATTTCAAAGTTAGAATATGAATTATGTTGAACTACTGTCCTACAGCTTTTCTAAACACTGTACATGTTATACACAATAAGCAGATGGGACAGGGCGCTCGGTCTGAGAGGGTGTAAGACATACCTCATGCTCAGTATTCCAAGTGGGATTTTGGGTGGGAAAATTAACTTGAGCTCTGAGCTTTATGATGAATTCCTAAATGGTATCCAGATTAAGCAGCTTAAAATTAGCTGACACATATCATTATACTTCTGTAACTCATCTTGTATGCAGTATAGACATATTCATAATGGCTGTCTGAGGGCATTCGTTGAGAAATGAAGATTTTTTTTCAGTATTCAAAGTATTCTTTTTGTTTACAGTTTTCCAGCTCTTGTATTTGCAACTCTCAAAGTTAACTTTCTAGCTTTAGGCCATGAGACATTTTTTCACCATTCCAAACCAGTCATTTTAAATTATCATTTGAATGGAAGGACAAGAATGAAAGCACAATTTAAGCTTTTATTAACAGATGAGACAAGGATTAAACACACTTCAGCCAAACATCTGAGAGGAAATGAAATTGGATTTGAAGAACATTGGCACTTTTTTCCAAAAGTTTTGAGGGTACAGAGTACAACTGAAATTTGAAGAAACCTAATATTCAGGGACAGAGGGATGGTCTTAACGTTATGAGATAACCCTCCTGTATACGATATGAAAGTCCTTAACAATATTGAAATTTCTTAGTCTAATTCAGTAGAATCAAACTGACTTCTTAGCCTGATATTCCCCAAAATATTTTATGTTACTTGTCTGTTCAGACAAATTCACATTTGTCTGCTTAGAAAAATCACCTGACATCCTAGGTGAGGCTCCCTTGTAATCTTGCATCTATCAGCTGTGATATGGAGTCCTATAACTGTGCACTTCTATTCTTCATGCAGACACTCTTAAGAAGGCCAGCTATGGTTTAGTTTTGGATGTTTAGTATATGCAAAGTCTCAGCTAAACTCGAGAAAACTACTGTAAATAGTGAAACCCCATCATGAACATGAGGATTTGTCACATTTTTAACCCGGTAACAAGTGGCCTTTTCCACAGTATTGATTTCGCCTCATTATAGTATTTGCATGTTCTTTAGTAAGGATAATTTTCCTCTGTAAGTTCTTTCTATTTCTTATTTATATTCTGCAGTCTATGACTTCTAGTCACTAATCAGAGTTGATACAGGTTTGGTAGTGGGCAGACTTTTATTCCACTGTAAAATCTGTAACAGTATTCATTTGCTGAAAGCAGTGATTTATGTGAGTGGTTGGTACTAGTTTCTCTTTTTTTTTGTACTTGCAAACGATTGGAAATCAATTGTATTTCTTGATTTTGGTGGATAACACTGGTTTTCTTGTCTGTAAAGGTTGCTCCATGTACTGCTTTTGTTTGACTCTGCCTTGGAACTACATGGGTCATTCTGTATCAGATGCTTGGGGCTTTTTTGGGGGCATTTTAGATCCTACCTCCCATGTCTGAGGATCTTTTTAAGACGTGTAATATCATTACTTTCACTCATTAATTTTTCATTATACTTAACAGAGTACCCCAAAAGCTACCCTAAAACATTTTTTCTTCTGCGTTCTGATCGAAAACTCATTGCACTGACTATATCACTGACTGCTTAATCGGAGATTAGTCACAAAATTCTCTTGAATTTCAATTTTGGAAAGCATATTTCTCATGTTTTTATTAAGGCCAGCAGCCCTCAAATATCTTTAGTGCAGTCTTAGTCAATTAATGTAGTAGAAAGTAGCTAAGAAAATTCTTCTGTATAACAGCTGCTTCTGAATAAGCTACTGCTGGAAACTGGGTACCAACACAAAGGTAACCTCTGCAGCTCTACAGAGAAGCCATCCGGAAATCTCCTGCAGTTGTCCTCCATATACATGCTAAGATTTATCTCTGCTGGCACCTTTGCCTTTGTTCACATCAGCATTTTCTTACTTCTTTTTTTTAAGAAGACAAACTAGTGGCAGGATAGAGGTATACTCTATTTAAAGTGCTTATACAAATTTGATTTTGTTCTGTCTCTGATTCCACTGGGCTGTTCATAACAGGATGCGTCATAGCTTTATTCATTCTGCGTGAAAATCATTTAAAGACAAAAGGGTAAACAGGAGTGTGAGTGAATGCATTTTAAGTTTGTGGTGGAGGGCATGGGGGAAAAAAAGAGTTATAAATGAAAAAGGTGCTTGTAATTTCAATGCTTATTTTAGATAAGCAACGTTAACAGCTTCATGTGATTTAGCTTTCCTAAATAGCTTTTGATAATATTGGAACACCCTGGCTGTTGATGGATTGATGAGAACGTGCTGTTCCATGCAGTGCAAAGTAAAGGGTCCATAGTGTGCGTTAAACTGCAAAGTCTGACAAATTGTTTCCAGTATGTTTGCTGCTAAGACACAAGACCTCTGCTGCTTGCTTTAAACGGCAAAACAAACAACTGGACAGGTTCTTTGTTGTTCATGGTTGGCATTTAGGGAAGGATGTCTCTTTAGAATTGTACCATTGGCTATGATTGCATCCCAGAGAGAAAGATGGAGTGTGTTTAGCTTGCTGTTTAACAGGAACATGAAGACTTGTCTGGGTGAAAAATGTTGATGGTTTTATCGATAGGGCTCAGTAAACTGTAAAGTATATGCTGCCATCCATTTTATTGCTCTAAATTCATGCGTTACCTTAATTAGTTTAAAGCTGTGGTTCGCTCACTTATGTTTCATTTTCCCAAGCTTGTTTCAGCTAGTTATACTTTTCAATTAATTCCCTCAGATGTTTGTGGCAGCTGAGAGAATTTTTAAATTATTCATTACTTTTGTTTTTGTGATTAATTTAAATATTGATTTTAATATTGAAAAAAAGAACAAAAATTGCTCAATATGTTACAAAGATACTCTTTCAAAGCGATTTATTTACATACAGAGTTTTTACTGAGAGAGCATGGTCTATGAAAAAAAGGATTCCAGCAAAATCTCAGGCAGTGAATTCACTTGGATTGTAATTGTTATTTTTACGACATGACACTAGAGATCAAAAGGATCAATGGGTGCAAGAAAGTAGTAAGCAAACTAATTAGTGATGGGTTTCCTAAACTGTGTCCTGATTTCTAGGGAATAGATTTTGTTTCCATTTTTTCTGTGAATGGTTCTGCAGTCAGAGAAACTGTACAAAGCCTCTTGGACGTGACTGAAAATGTGGTAAAGTTGGTTTGGACTTACAAAAAGGCAGATAACTGAAGCTGACAGCAACTGCAGACTCATTTTTGTATAATGTTTTTGTGTCTGACTCACCTGACCTTTATTTGTCAGAATATTGACTTGGGTACAAAAGTTTTTCAGGCTCTGGTCAAAAGCTAAATGTGATTTTACTTGATTTTAGAAAATAACAGTACCTTACCTTGCCTAACTTACACCTTCATGGGTTTCAAAGAAGAAGAGACTTCTTATTTTGGCAAAAAGGACATATTTTTTCTTAGAAAGTTAATTAACTAAACAATAATTAAAATGAAGAAAAGCTAAGCCTTCATTTTAAACTATTCTGGATTAGTAAAAGGAAAGAGTAGATAAATATGTAAAAAGAAAACTTTGATCAATTTTTAGGTTTTTCATCACTTCAAACAGCTTACAGAAATTCAAATTTACAGTAAAAAACACATCACAGTTTGTATAAGAAAGAAATAATAGAATATAATGGGCATGTAAACCAAGTTCTTTAATCAACATTGTAATTTTTATCACTATTATAATCATCATCATCATCCAATTTTATTAAACTTCATTTCAGGGTTAGGTTTACTGTGCTTCCTCACTGAAAAAACTCCTTCAGCTGCTTGATTTGGCTGAATAGGTCTAGTGTTTTTTCTAGAATCATTTACCTCAAATTGTCTCTGGAAAGTGTTCTAACCCATTTGGCAGGAGATCTCTATCTCTCTTATTGCAGCTGTTCAATTTTGTATAAATAATTAAATATTCATTTGAAAAGGTATTGGCACTCAGGTGTTGCCCCTGCCAGCTGAGTGCCCTAACCCCAAAGCTATAGACTCATTTTCTGTGCTCTCTATTTGTTCCAATGAATATTTCAGTGTTTCGTGCAATATTGAACAGCTTGAAGAGGACTGAGAGATTTGTTGCAGCGTAGTAAAAACAGTCTTACTGTCATGTAAAAGAGGCAGAATTCAATTCATCATGGAGATGTTAGAAAAGAAGTGTTCTTGAGCAAGAGTCATCTCACACCCTAATTCATCATGGAGATGTTAGAAAAGTGTTCTTGAGCAAGAGTCATCTCACACCCCATGTAAAAGTCATAACTGCTGTAAACTCAGGTATAAGGGAAAGGACCATTCATTTCATGCTGCTCTTTACTGTTGATTTTTTTCACAAAGTCCCCATGTGATTACTTTTTCTCAAAAATAGCAAAACAAAATAATTATTGATTTGCTGAAACCTGGAAAACATTTTAGTGCTTGAGCAAAAAGGAAGATTTCTTGTTTTACTTGGAACTAACATTCTTACATTATAGATTGGTAAGCTGTTGCCTTTCAACATGCTGTTGAAAACTGTCCCCAGCCAAGCACCAAGAGCAGGAGAGATGGAAGTTTATCCATCCATCTCCCCAGTGTATGAATTCGAAACTACAGGGGAGCTAATAAAGTGCTGAGTAATATCTTCCATGTGTGAAAATAAAAGGGGAAAATAAGCACAAGAAAATACTATTGAAAGTTCCAAGTATAATCACAAAAACATAGAATAAAATATTCAAGTGTTTCTCAGTAACTTTCCCCGTTGCTAGTGTTCTACCAAAGCTGTCTTTAGTGTTTTGTGCCTGTCCTGTTGTACAATACAAAAACAGAGGCAAGAGGGGTAACAGGGCTGACACTCCTGCAGGTCAGTGAAACCTCCCTGTTTTGTTCTACAGTGAACTAATAAATGCTTGTCTTTCTCAGCTCTGTCCAGCTAAATTTATCTCACTACCCTCCCATCTTCCATGGAGAAATACTAGGAAGAAAAGCATGTTCTTTCTCTGAAATGCTCCTCCTAACCCTGGTTAAATGGAGGTGAGAAAATTGGAACATCTGATATGTTGAGCCTGGTGAAGTTACCATATAGTGGTTTAATTTTACTGAGATATACTATGTTTAAAACAAACTTCCCAGGTCTTTATGTTCACAAGTCTCTGCATAAAAAACTCAGGTATGGATCTTTTCTATTCCTTTGGACTCCTTATAACTCTTTCTGCCTGGGTAAACGAGTGTAAAAACCTAATAATGTCTCTTTACATATCAGATATAGAACGGGTAACATTTTTTAAAGCAATTGCTTAAAACACCATTTGGTGTAATTTTGTCTCTTGAAGGTAATAAAGGGCAGAAGCACAATGAAAAATTTCTAATATGCATCTCAGTAACATCTAGTTAATTGCCCCATGATGACTTATTAAAAGCAGTTAGGCCACGGTTTTCTTTAAATGTTGCACTGACCTCCATGTGCAAGCTGAACGTCCATAAATATCCTGGGTAATATTTTTTTCACCAATCAAGGAAAAGTATATTATTGAAAATATGTCAATTTAGAAATAGTCATAATTAGTTCAAATCTAAGTCAATCAGACTAATTTGCTTGGGGTATGTTTGTGGTTTGTTGCTATTTCTTTAATCAGACATAGTCATAGGGGAGTAAACCCCAGACTTCTTTACCTCCCATAAAGCAAATCTTTGCCTTGCCTTTTAAAAAGTTTTATTTAAAAAGCAATGTCTAAGACTACTGAAGTGTGAGGAGGGGTAATGGGAGTGCTAAAGAGTATGTTTGCTCTTTTAAAAATTGTAATATATTTGTATATTAAGTGAACACAATTGTCTTTTTAATCTATATGATGCTGGAATATTGTTTCTTAGTGTTTGTATTTGTTCAGCACTATCCAATCACCTGTATTTAGGTACATTAGGCACCCAAGGACTGGTCTATTAGCACTTACAAATTGTAGGCAAGGTAACTCCTTAAGCTAGAAATGCTTTGATCAAGTTGAAAAAACAGTTTCAGAGGAAGAGTGAGGCATGAGAACCCTGTTCAGCATAGCTGGCTGCAGCAGCTCGTACTTCAAAGTCTAGAAAACGAGAGGAGAAATGTTTTCCATTCAACAGATTTTTCTGCCCGTTAACAGTCAATTTAGTTGAATCTGCTGTGTGTTACTTGAAGTGCTAGCAACCAGAAACAGACAGCATATGTATTTCAGAGAACAGAAGTCTGTTTTCGTCTCCTGTGAATGTTTCTCCCATGGACTGAGGTTTGGAACTAAGTGAGCACAGCTTTCCCTCAATGCAGTCTTAAACGGTTTATTTTTAAATATGACAGCTACACCAAGATCAACTAGTATTACTGTTTCATATCCCCTAGAAACCTGTCCTATTTCAGCTCTATTTTGCGGATGCAAGTTCCTGTTCATCTCATTCTCAAGTAATTGGAAATAGAATTCGGTCCTTCTGTTTGCTATCAGATGGCAGCGACACCTACAAAATAAATGCCTGCCTGTTTCAAAATGATTAGGTTTACTATACATTTTAGCTATTAATTATCAATAAATCTAATAGTTTACTGTGGTAAATGTTAACAGTTGAATGGTTGAATGCTACAGATTCTGGAAATTCTCGTTACGATCAGTTAGATGTTAAGTTCAAAACAAAAAATCTGGTTCAAAAAATTTTATAGCTATTTAAACAAAAATGTCACTTCTTTCTTCCCCAATGTTAAGCTTTCCAAAGATTATTTATGAGATTAATTAAGTCAGCAATGTACTGTTTGCCACATCTCTACCATAAAAATCAACTCCTTAAAAGTTCCAAAAATCTCAGAAAGAAACCTGAACATATAGCCTGATCTTCTTCACAAGTGATCTTTCCAGTCTTCTAAAAAAGAACATGCAGGTCTGTTGGGCAGTAACTATTGTCCTACTTTCTGTGGTTTGAAAATGAATCAACACACATCAAATGAGTATAAATTAAATTGAGTTCTTCAAAAGGTTTTCACTGAGAAGAAAATTTAGTTTCAAATTAAAGAATGTCATCTAAGTGGACTCTTCATTTATCCTGGACAGTACTTCAGATATCTTCAAGCTCTTTGCCTGATAGCGTGCTGCAGTGCACTTAATTGAAATGAAAAGTGTTTGCAATCATTATGGTTACTTTCTTAAGCAAAATATTCACGAATACTGGAGAAGACTTAATATTAAGGTTTTACTCTAGTAGCAACACATCAATGGAAACAAGATTTCCAGGTTTATTAGAGATTCACGTGTCTTCTTTATGAACTGTACAATAAACCTGTGCATACACTGGATTTTTGTTAAGGCATTCCATAAACAGAGACATCTTTGGTGTATATAAAATTATGTTGAATTTTAATTTCCAGTACATTTTTTTTTTGTAAAAGCACTAAGATTGTACACTTTTTATGAGTGGCAGTTGACAGTTATATTCTAACCTGTAGGAGAGAATAGAAACTTGTCACAATCCTGCCATGCATTGAGATTGTGCTTTTTCTGTATAAAATGGCTTAAATTCTCACACAGTAGTATCAGTGCTAGTATCAGTGCTAATATCAGAATGAATTCACATCCTCATATCCATTAAACAGCCAAGGATCTTTCAAGGTTTAAGCAGAATATCTTGGGCTCAAGATACTGATTGTTCAAGCCTTTAGTTCTTCCTTCTTTCATCTTTGCGTAATGAGAGTACCCGTTATTCCTACAGTTTTACCAGATTTTGGGGGACTTAAACAGTATTCGTTCTGTTAACTTGCTCTGATGGTGCTGAGAAAAGGCTTTGTGAGTTAAGTAATAAATACGTTCTGTGAAAAGAATGAAGCAGAAGAGCAAAGAATACAATAGACATGTAGAATACTATGGAATTCCCAGTTGTTAATTCCTCGCATGTGGAGACTGTGCTACAGGGTACTGAAGGTAAAAATCAATTAAATGCTTAGTCTGATAAAATTCCCATTAGCAAAATCTCAAAACTCTGAGTCAAGAAGGATACCAGGGCTTGAAGATAAAGATGAGGAGAGGGAAATTCCTTTGAGAAGACTAGTTCCTTGGAGTACCCTGGTTATCAGTTGGGACGAATCTATTCTATTTCTTACTCTTCCTCTTGATCCCTGTAAAATGATGGAGTACTCTCTTGGGAAATTCCAAGGAGTACAAATTCTTACTGCACTTCTCCATTCTCTGATTTAGGTAGTTGCCTTCCACAAGAAAGAATTTCTATCAGAAACTCAGTTTTCTTTTTACTTCAGCAATTGCACATGAAGAAATGACAGCTGGTTGACAAACCCAAAGTTCTTTATATTGTCCCACTGGAGACTGGTAATAGGCAAAGAATAACTTCTTAAGGGCTCTGACACATTAAAAAGCATTGGTTTTGCCTCTCTGCACCTCTCAAGTGCTTGTTTTTTTCTACCAGAAATAGGTTTTCTGCTTTTACCTTTGTAAGATCATACGCTTCCCAGAACGCTACTGATCAGAAAATGGAATTGCAGCTATATTTCAAAGTGTGCTGTCACCCTTACTAACTGTTACAAGGAGTAACCAATCCCAAGTTGCTCCTGCTGGTAGGAATGAGAGGAGAGGAAAAGGGGTTGAAATTGGTGGGCAGGACTATTGAGTAACTGAGGGGGAAAAATTAATTAATCTGAAAAAGCGCTGTTGGGGCCAGTGGCTTTTTTATGGAAAACTAAGCATCAGGGATGTGCGACACAAGATCCAGGAGACAGTCTTAAGTCCACAACAAAGCTCTACTCAGCTATTAGCACTTTATGTAACTATTCTCCCAACTTCCATGCTTCCAATATAGGAAAGAAGAGTCTTCTTACCACCAAAGCCAATTAAATAATGTGTATTTAATATGCAAATATGCCTGTGTTTCCTGTGACTTTTTGTTTTTTTAAAAAATGTGCATGTGCAAGCAATATAGGTCATAATTTAAGTGGAAATAAAAATTGCTAGTCTTCCTGTAATATTCATTGCTACAAAAGCAGATTAATACAATTTAAATTTAAATAATAACAATTTAAGTAATATCTCTTTTAACAGGAAAAATCTTAGATTAAACTAATATTCTTCCTCCTTCTGTCATCTTCCCTCAAGTACCATAGCAGATGTCAGAATATGTTGCATTATGTAAGTTTTCCTTTAATATTTCAAACTGATTCTCAGGATGCATATTTTAAGAAGCAATCCTTCTTGATTAATCTGGGAGAGAGATGATTTTTTAAGCTCTTTACCAGCACCTGACCTTACAAGGAAGGCAGCTGGTTGTGCCATCTTTGGAGGAAGGCTGTTGTGGTTTGCCAGATGGCAAAGCTCATGATAATTTGGGATGGCTGGTTTTTTTGGAGGGGGTGGCGTAGGAGTGTTTTAGTTTTTCCGTCCTTGTTTCCCCCAGTTGGATATTACCTATCCTCTTCTTTCTCTCCCTTTTAAAAAGGTCTCTGAACTCCCGGTTATTCCCTTACTATAAATGGGTTTGCTGTCAGCAATCCTTTGGTAGGGAGCTGTACAAGTGGGTGGAACACTTTGGGCCAAAATAAATACAGATTATAACATTACTGTAAGGATATTCTGGCAGGATTAAAGACTTCAGTGGCATTTCTGTGTATTTCCACCAATTTAAGTAAGATCAAAACCTTGAACTGAAACTGCTGAGAGGTTCTTCTCCCTAATGTGATGAAAGCTGTCGAGTGCAAAGGAGATTCTGTCAATTCCTTGTGCGACTTCAATGCTGGCTATACAGTATCAAGACTTGTTTTCCTCAGTTATCATAATGTTTTCTCACTTTTTGATCTTCAGACAGCAAAATAAATCTTGTCTTCTTCAATAACAAGGAAGAAAAAAGAACTGTCACAAATAAGGTTAAAGCTTTTATTGTTTGTTTTTCAATGTTTGTGCCAAATAAAAGCTTTAAAAACATGAGAGAAGAAATTAACAATTGTGTGGCTCAGAACTCTTAGAGATTTGGAATTTCCACAGTTAAAAGTATTAAAAATGCTAGTGTATTACTGTCTAGAGACTTTTTTGTTTTTTAAATAAAGAAATGAAGGGGTCATTATTAGAGTTTATTAGCAACAGTATAGAGTTTATTAGTAACAAGTTTCTGTGATCCTTTTTTTCCTGTCACCTTATGCAGTATTTAATAGGAGTTGGTTTCTATTTTTTATATATTCCAGGTGCCTTCACTTTTCAAACAGTAAAAATTAGATGTATAGAAGAAAAGTTATTATCACAGGAGAGGTTTTATCTAAATATGTTGGTGAGCAAAACCAAAGCTCCCTAAAATACTAAATTTCAAAAAATGAATGAAAAGATAATTAGAAAATAATTTTGATTTAGATATAATTTACTTATAAATAACACTCCTTTAATGAGTAGTTGAAAGCAAAGCTTTAAGTGTTCTGTAAAAGAAGTTCACTGATGTCTCATAACAGAGGGTTTTTTATGTAAAATAAATTAATTTCATTTTTGTTCCACAGAACAGCTCTATGAAGTATATATATATATATATTTTGAAATAGTGCTAGGGGTGAAGTTCATTAGCCAAAGAGTTATTGACTGAATTAATTTTTAGCTCTCAAAATACACTTTTGCGTAGGTGCCTGAAGCACACCTCAGTGGCAGCACAGCATGGGGCAGCTTGTCGTGCCATTCCGTCTTGCCCGTTCTGCCCGTGCTGGTGATATATAACAAGAGTTTCAAAGGTGTCTTCCCTGCTGTTATTCATGCATGAAGTAGATTCTCCCATGCTTGACTTCTGTTTTCTACATAATAATACAGTTTTATAACAGCCAGCAATCTTTCCTATATATTCCTCAATTTTTGCAGCATTGTATTTGGCACTTTTTGCGTCTGATTTGTATAAAATGTAGAAGCTTAGAAGACCTTTTTACTTGTCATTTCAACTCATTTAAAAGAGTTGCTTTAGTGTTTTCTTCCTTTTTAACAAATTTGCATTATTGTATGGTTCCCCACTTTTAAAAATATTCTTGTGTCACTTCCATAGCTTGTTGAAGTAGTTCAGATGAATTTTGTTTGTTTCTCCAAATAAACAGCCTGTGCCTGGCATTTTTCTCACAAATACTTACATAAAAGATTTTCAGTCTCTGGTCAATAGGCTGAAAGAGAAGATAGCTTTCAGTTTATGAGGTGGCAATCTCTTTATTGTTGTTCAAGAGACAAAATGAATCACTGTTTATTCTTAACTGTATTACTTGTAAGTTTTCCTCGTCCCATTTTAATGTAAGAGAAGCAATATTTTCTTGGAAAAGTCTCATTAATCAAAGACAACCTGTTATAGATGAGCCTCTAGTTTACAAATTTCTAACAACTACTAATTGACTGCTAATTAATATTACTAATTTGCTTCTGTTAACTAACAAGTCATTCTACCTAACTGGCAAATGTCTTTCCAATCCTTGGATTTTTAACACCAAAATTTAGAATGAGCTACCATGCCTTGTGTTGGTCTATAAACAGATTTTGGTTTTTTGCTTCATAGTTCACTAATAAAGTAGTGTGCATTTATTCTTCTCATAAGGTCCGGATACATTTTGACTCTATTTTGAGTAATTACCTTGATTTTATTTTTCTCTTTTTTACCCAAAGTTTAGAAACAGAATGGTTGCAAACAAATCCCAGTGTCTATATCAATTAGTTAGGGTAAAGAAGAAAATATTAAATAATTTATTCTGCCACCTAAGCACTTCCTATGTCATATCCCTGTTTTTGCAGATGCATAAAATAAGATGTAGAATTAGAGGCTCCAAGAAACAAGTGTTTCAGAGCAAGGAAGCAGCAAGAGCAGAAGTGCACTGATCAAGAACAGAAATTTTAGATGTTATCTAGTTGGTGAGGTAGCAGAGCACCCACTTCTGGTTCTGAGGCTCAGCTCACCTGGTGCACAGACATACCTGGTGGGGTGGAAGGAAGTGGAGGGAGTTTCCCTGACCAATTAGGTCTGCTTTCTGGCTCACCACCCCACCTTCTGCACTCCATGCATTGCAGGGATCAAACCGCAACCTTCACTGGCACAGCACGCCAGTTAACCCTTCTGGGAAGGCCTCCCTGGGTGCTCTGTTTGGGGTTTATTCGGTTTGTAGCAAGTGTCAGAATGGTTTCATGATCTTCAGGCGGGCTGCGCGAGTCATGGTCTCACCTCGTGTAGCAAGTGCTCAACTACCCTGGGCTGATGGTAAAGCTTCTTTTCTGACTGTGGATGAACCTTCACTACAAATTCAAAGAAACAGGAGTGCCATGGAGGAAGTTAAAAATAAAGGTTAGTCCTAAAGCTGTATTTTGAAAGTTTGGATAAAACTTTGTTTACTACTGATGTCATAGATTGCTATTTGGAGTACATGTACGAATGTAGTATTTGAGTTATGTGTCTGGAGCTTTTTTCATTGTCTCTTTCCATTCATCAAATGTTTCATATTGTCAATGTTTATGGACAGTGTATAAAAATGCTTATCACGCATTCTTAATTACTATTTAAACTGCATTTAGGAGCGGAATAACAGTGAAGAGAATTTGTTCTTTGTCATGGGGGTTATGTTTTGGGGTAGACTGATTAATTATCTAGTGTCTCTAAACTTGAGTCCCTCCAACTAAGCAGTACATATTGAGAAACTTGAGTGGGGGATTTACTTTATGCTGTTCATGTTGCCTGTGGGGCTGACAGGTACTCTCATCCACAGTTATGTAGAGCATGTTTACATTGCTCTGACATGCAGAAATGCAATTGCAAGTGTGGAATTACAGTTGTTTGCCGCAGCTCTCTTAGAAGAAGGATCAGAGACATAAATGCTTATGTTGTGCAGTAAAATAAAAGATGTGTCAAAAGCAATCCATGGTTATGTGGAGAGAGGATGATGGATTTCATTGCTGTTGGTTGGTTTTGATTTGTTTTTTCTCGATCAGGAAACAGTGAAGTTGCTTGGTGCTGGTTTATTTCCTCCTGTTTGTGTTTGTTAGGTCTAGCTCTGAATGTCTTGCTGCTGAAATTCATAACAAGGTATGTTCTGGCTATCGGCTTCATGCCACCTACTGAACTTCACAGTTACCTTTGAGGTACCTGGTGGAAGTGGTGGATTTTTTGTTGTTGTTTTATTTTGGTCTTTGTTTTATTGTAATAAGCAGGGTATCCAAAGGATTAGCCTTCTTACACCCTTTTCTTATCAGAAAACTGGACTGCCATATGAGAGGTGCCAGCAGATAAACAGCCTTGTTTTATGGCGAGGTCCTTGAACTAAGCACCTCAAACTATCAATATTGTAACTGAATTGCTGTGTTCCAATAACTTTATCTGTTTTTAAACAAATCACTGTGCTATATACTGTGCTATATCTTGGGATTAAATAAGATGTGTGGTCTGATGCTATGTAGGTATTCTAGAACATTTATACCTTTTCAATTTTCTAAGAATAGCAGGGTTTTTCCCCTTCATTCACACCCAAAAATGACTTAAACTCCCTGTGCAACTGAACTTTCAAATTAAATACAATGAATGGTTTAGGAGAGCTTCCAGGAAAGAGCCAGCAACTCAACCATTATTCATGTTGTGGACTACTAAGTGGGTAGTCTGAATCAAATTCTGCCTGTTCTGATCTGCTTTGTGAATACTGAGTTCCCGCCATTGTGTGGTAAATGAAAACCACTACCACAAACTACCCACTGATTCCTTTCATGCATGTGGCCTTCTTGGTTTGGTGTGTTAGTTGTTTTGTTTTATTTTTTTTTAAGAGAAGAATAAGTATTCCAGTAGCATTTCTTGAAAAAAATCAAGCTATTTAGTAGTTACTAAGTACAGATCAGCTTCTGTCACTCAGGGTTAATTCTCATGCTGATGTCCTCTGTGGATAAGGTTGTTTTTCCTGCATTAGCAAGCTGAATCTGTATATTATCAACAGCTGAAAAAACGAGGCATAGAAGTGAATGCTGAATATGTCCAAATCAAACTAATGCATAAAATCACAGTGAAACATAGTATCTTAAAATTTTTCATTTTCTTTTTGTAATGAACATCATTTAACTCTATCTCTTGATTTCTCGTGCCAATGTTTGAAAGGCTTCATTACTGCTTTTAAAATTGCTGTACATTGAGTTTGTGAACTTCACATATTATAAATGAGGCATGAAATTCAGTAAAAGAAAACAGAGAGGTCAGTTGGGCCCTGGATGACAGTGATGGCTGTAGACATATCCATGAAGAAAAGATAACTAGCCATGCTGTAAAATCAGATGATTTTTTCCTTTCCTCTCCTGTCAGTTCCAGCAATCTTTCTACTGAATTTAAGGGGATATGAACAGGGTTCTTAAGATTCTGCTCATTTATCTCTGAAATGGAAGGGTTTAAACCAGAATATGTGACATAGGAAATGCTAAGAAATAATCTTTGTAAAAGCCTCA
The DNA here is from genome assembly GCF_000703405.1 of Apaloderma vittatum. NCBI lineage: Eukaryota > Metazoa > Chordata > Aves > Trogoniformes > Trogonidae > Apaloderma > Apaloderma vittatum. The sequence goes on from NW_009696093.1 coordinate 43,874, forward strand.
GCAGGATTGCTTTTTTCGCTGTTACATTTAGCAAATATTATGAAACGAAAACTCTGCTCATGGCCACAAACAGGTTTGGGCACAGCGATCTTTGTATACCTTTCTAAATATTTTCATATCTTCTTTCTTTCATGACAGGAATGTCTTTGCTTTCCCTGCGTCTCATGGAAACAAATGTCTCTGTGTGTTTTAAGGTTACCCCCTCTTTTATCAATTTACTGCTGATATTCATTTTTGAGTAAAGTACTCCATTCCTTTCTGTTGAGTTAGGCAGTTTAAACTGTTGATAATTTACAAATAATTTAGATTAATTTGTCTAATTTATTTGCATGAGTAAAGCCTGTGTGGCTGCTAAGGTAACATTTTTAGTTGAAAGGGTAGAAGGTAGTTTATGCTGGTTGTTATAGAAATAATGCTTAATGGACTTTGCTGGATGTGTTACCCTGAATCTCTGTTTCAGTCCTATGTGAAGACTGGAGAAAAAATGCTTATTGGAAGATTCATGTGGGGATTACTACTAGTGGCAATTAGCCAGTAAGAGAACATGTGTACTGTGCTGATAGAGAGAGAAGGAAGAGGAAGGAGAAATCAGGTACTATTTTAATTTTTATTTTGGTGTGGAAATCTGCGTGTAGAGATCTTGTGTGGCAGTTGTAGAACAGTAAACTACATAGTGAAACACTCCAGCAGTATTGGAAGAGACAGCTTATCTTCCCTTGAGGCCTAGAAGTAGCGTTTGCCAGAAAATATAGTGTTGATAATGATAAAAAAGAAAACAAAACTCTCAGGACATCTATTCCACAAGAGTCTGGGAAAGCAGACTTATTGTCAGTGTATGAAGCAGACTGGAAAAAGTCTGAATTTCATTGGAGCATGTGTGAATGCAATGTTGACAGCTATCTCTTTTACTGGAGAGTTTCCAGTTCAGATGTTTCCACTCATCTAATTCAGCAGTATGTTTTGGAAAGAGCAAAGATCAGTCCGATCCTACACTAAAGAGGAAAAATTCCCTCCATCTGTGCAGCCAGCTCACCTCAGAGTGCTGCTGTCCTGCATTGCCTAAATGAGACTTGCCTTAATCATTAGGCAGACACTTTTGAATGGCATTAATGCAAAGACTTCTGTAGACTCTGCAATCACAACTGAAAGTTGAAAGGTCAATCACACTGACTTATGTAGGTGAGGGTTACTCAGACATGACTTTTACACTCTTCAGTAATTATTTAACATTATTTTTAAAATGCAATAACCAACTTTATTTTATTTCGTTATTTTTCCAAAGCTATGTATTAGATTCTGTCTATAACTGGTGGTCTGTAATACACTTAGTTTTGCGTACAGTGTATTTATTTCGGTCACCGTTCTGTGTGCTAGTTGACTCAACATTTATGTTAGAATAATGTTATCCTCCAGGGGAAAATATCTTAACCATGATTTGTAAAATTGATTATTTTTATTTGGTTTTGTTTGTTATTTTTTTCCTTAAAAAAAACAAAAAAAAAAGAGCAAAGACATAAATTTCTGGCTCTTATTGCTTGAAGTAGTGCACACATTTATGGTAAACACTACAGATTCTGCAAATGTTTTCAAAACATATAGAAAATGTGTGAAATTGCATGTGAATACACATGTGGTTAATGCCTCAATAGTTAATTACACCTTGTTAAATTTTTGAAGACCGTTTTCCATGTGTGAGGCTTTTCTTTCAGAGGAGTTGCTTAGTAGGAACATTGTTTCTGTGGGTTTTTTAATTTGATTTTGAGATTTCTATATCTTGAGCAGCCTCAGAAAGGCAGACATTGGGCTTTAAAAAATGTTTTAATCAAGAAGTTTGTTTCTTCATTCTCTGTAAGAGGTTCCTTTTTAAGTGCTGTCACCTTTATTTGCCTTATTTATTTTATATGTTGAAGAGCATTTATCTTAAGTGTAGCTTCTTTATAACATATCTCTTTTCTGTTTATATTTCCAACAAAAATGTATGGGCATATAGAAATATACATTTTAACTATAAATGCACAGAAAACTTAGGCAAAAAACCTCTAAGACGGAAATGTGTGGAAAAAATAATTGTAAAAAGTGGCTTTATTCTTTGTTATTGCTTATTCAAGTAATATACCTCTTAGAATATATTAATCTCCTGGTAAGTGAAGTGCACAGAAGTTCATACTGCATCATCTTTTAGGCAGTAATTTATGATTTGCCACTCTTCCTCTATATGGTGAACCCAGAAAAGAATGATTAAATAGATATTTGGAGGCAGACCACTTAAATAAGCCACAAACATAGCTTAAGTACTCCTTCAAAGCTGGTTTATTTGTTTCTGAAACTAATTAAGAAGTTCAACTTAGAGTCATGGAATGGTTTGGATTGGAAGAAACCGTCAGAGATCGTGCACTACAATGTCTCTGCCATAGGCAGGGAGATCATTCACTAGATCAGGTTGGTCACAGCCCTGTCCAGCCTGGCTTTCTGTCCTGCCAGGGATGGGCCATTTACTACTTCTCTCGACAGCCTGTTTTCTCTCACCACTCTCATAGTAAAACATTTGTATTGCTAAAAAGTGCTCAGAAAAGTTGTGCCATTATGAAATGGCAGTATATAACAAACAATTTTTTTTTTGGCAAATGGTTTAGCAAGGTATCTTAATTTCTAAAAGTATTTTGTATTGTCAGTGCAGAAATCGCATATTATTATAAATGCATAATTTAAAATATATGTATGCTCTAGAAATAAAAATGCATAATATGCACACCTGGCCCTTGGTTTGTTGGATCAGCCCTTAGGGCATGAAAAAGAATTACAACGGTTTAAGTAATTCTGAAATATTAAGTGCTTCTGGTAGTTAATTGCCAGGGTTAAAATATAATCTCTCTTGTGAGGATGGTATGTTGATTCCTTCCCCTCCAAGAGAACTTAATACTATTTTCTGTTCTCCTGCAACACTACAAAAAAAAAGAGACAAAGAAGCTTCACGCTATTGTAGATGAGCTGAGTATGAAAGTTAAACCACAGGAGAGTTTTATTTGTCTGATCGCTTGGACCTCTCTCTAGGAGGTAAAAAGGAAAGTTATGAATCCCTGCACTGTGCTTACATGTTTCCTAACCAGAAAAGATGACTTGTACTAAAAGCTTAAAGTACAGGAACAAATAAACAGAATCAAAGGATAGAACAAAGGATTCAAAATCTGCAAGATATGTGACATACATCTATTTTAAATGACGAATATGTCAAACCCAAGTTACTCATATTTATAGGATAATTAAGACCAGGACTTGTAGGTTTTTGTCATTAGCTTTTACTTCCTAGAAGATATTTTTCAAGATTACTAAACCAAAAGAACAACAAAAAAATCATTATGTGTTCAAATAATTTCTAGAATCTCAAATAATGAGTTTACATTTTAACTTTGTCCTAGTGACTCTTGTGGTGCACACAGTATAGCATCATATAGAGGAGATAGTAAAAAATTACTATCCAGTGTTCAGAAAGTTGTAGTCAAATTGCAGGGACAGTTGCCATCTTTTGTGTGGCTGTGGCTTTTTCATTGCTTGCTCTACACTTCTCTCAAACTTACTTTCAGGTGCATTTTGTTATCACAGGAATCTGAAGTCTTAAAAAATGAAATGAAAGGAAAGCTCCTGTTGCCCAGGGAACGCAAAGTAGTTAGCATGTCTTCACTGCTCTGCAACAGAGAGAAATAATAGAGAAAGATATTGGCACTGAGAAATTAATGGAGATATGTTTTCAATCATTGCCAAAAATTTCACCCAAAGGGACTGGCTTCTTGCCAGCTAGAAGCCAAATGAGTATTAAATTGATCATTTCTTTGTGGAAATTTCCAATTAAGTTTTTTCATAAGTAATGAAAATTATCAGAAAGTTTCTTTTTCCAGACAGAATCCATACACAATAACAATTATACATTTTATATATCTCACTCTGCCAAAAGATTATTTGTCAGTATAGGACGGCAGCGCCAGCTGGTATAATTAATCATACCACATTATGCAGTAACTAAACTTGTTCAAAAATAGGTGAAATGCTCTTGCCAGCTGTTTGTACTTGCCTTGCCTAGTTCAATTTTTTATTTCTGATTTCATAGAATTATTTAGGTTGGAAAATACTTTTAAAATCATCAAGTCCAATTGTAAACTGAATACTGCCAAGTCCTGCTAAACCATGTCCCCAAGTGCCACATCTACACAGCTTTTAAATGCCTCCAGGGATGAAGACTCAATCACTTCCCTGGGCAGCCTGTTCCAGTGCCTGACACACCTTTTGGTGAAGAAATTTTTTGTAATATCCAACTTGAGGTTGTTTTCATCCCAGTCTTTGCAGATACCACCTACCTGTAGCAAACGAGAAGGAAGAACTTTTAAGTTGAGAATTTTTTCTACGGACCAGGTAGTCAACACTGTCCTTTTTTTTGTAAAAAGTTGTTCCAGTTCAAGAACTTGGGTTGTTCTTGTCCAAAACAAAATAAATTAAAAGCAATCTGTTGCTAACTTGAAGTGTTACTAGGCGGTCAGTTCTTGACTCCAGAAGGGAGGAGAGGAAACCAAAGGAGGAAAAGGAAAAAAAAAACAACTGAAATATATGAGCCCTTGCTTTAGGTACATGAACATTCAACCCATGGTTAATATTTCATTGAACTGGCCTCTTGTTTGAAGAAGAACTGTCTTTGTGATCAGATTTTGCATGGCTGCTATATAGCACTGTGCCATGTTTGGTAGTGTCCTGAGTTACTGTTAAAATTTAATTCCATATAGAGTGAATAGCTCTGATTGTCTTTTAAGCTGGTGGGGTAACGCCTTTATAAAACAAAATCTGTCTCTAAGAGCATGCAGTCTTCAAGATGACTTGAATTTACCATTTGAGTTTTGAGTTTCTGACTTCCATTGGTTTTAGCATTGCCTCCAGATAATGGCATTAGTACAGTGCACACATAGAACCTTTTCAAAGACATGGAATAACTTCAATGTGAGGACATGTGATTATCATGTGTTAAATCTCCTTGTTTCTAAAGCATTGCTTTTTCAGTTAAAGGATATTCAGGCATGTGTTGTGTAGACATGAACATAATTATTTCATCATCAGGTAACATATGTTTGCTAGAACATATAGTATTGCCCTGTGTTATTCATTGTTAGATGCATGCCAGAGATTTATTTTTTTTTTGCCCCAGCATATGTCAGATATTTAAAAATACATATTTGTTTTAATAGTTCCACATGCTCAACATTTCACTTCCTAAAGTTAACACTGAATTAATTGAATAACCACTAGTAGTTGCTTTCTGTGCCTTTTTGAGAGGGGACAAACAGTGCAATTGTGACATCCTGACATATTCAGTAGAAAATACTGACTATTCCTGTAAGGAATGAACAGACTGCAGAGACATGAAATGCCTCATGATAGTCGCCCAGGAATTCATAACAGAATTTAATGTAGATTTCCTTATATCTTTTGTAGGTTTTTTAGGTGTATGATTTATTTCTTTTGTGGCTGATGATGTACTTTGATTACACGATGTGAAGTAGCTTAAAAGAATGCCCTGTGAAATAAAAAGTTGAGAAGGAAAAAGTAAAAGGAGGAAATCTATAGTTAAACATGGAGAGCTTTCTAGCCTACCCTTGTTAAGGATTTATTGTCTTAATCAGATTGATTAGTATCTCTGTTATGTAAGGAATCACACTATGTAGTCATAATTAACACCTTCCCAGCTTCAGAAATTAAGACTACTACATGTAGTTCTGTTTTTCTTCCTTCCTATAATTCTAGTTTCTATTTGATGATATGGTAATAAGATTATGCTGAGAACACCAAGAATGCATAACTGCCAAAGCTATATACACACCTAGTGTACTGAAAAAATACTTGCTATTACGTTCAACTAAACAGGCATTCTGATAGAAATGAGGCATTAATATTTGTTAGCGTCGCTTTCCAGGGAATCTTATCAAATGCCACCTGGTTCAAAACCAGAGATGTGTTAAGAAACTAAGCTCTGACAAGTATGCTGTTCTGATTCATATAACACTCTCATGGGGTACTCAGCACCCCCTAATACTTCATAAAATATAATCACCAATCTTTATGTGAAAGAAAATTATTTTTATATACTTATATATGGATATATATTAGGTGCCAAAGTCTTTGGCAGTGTGGGTGTTGCACTGTGTGCCATTTAGTGAATGGATTACCTTGCTTTGAACTTAGTGTACTCTGTAAAGAAGTTACTGTGAGGAAGTAATTTTTTTTTAAATGACATGAGAAAAATTCGACCCTCACTGTGGAATGCATGGATTGTTGGAACACAACTCTTTGAATCAGCACCAGAAATGTTCTAACTTTTCATTTGTGAGGTACAGCATAAGTAAGTTCATAGAATCATAGAATGGCCTAGGCTGGAAGGGACCTTAGAGCTCATTTAATCCGACCTCCCTGTCATGGGCAGGGACGCCTCTCAACTAGATCAGGCAAGACATGGGGACCGAAGGGGATCGAACCCGCGACCTTGGTGTTATCAGCACCACGCTCTAACCGACTGAGCTAACTGGATTGGCTTTTTAAAAAATTTTGTGCAGTTTTTCTTTCTTCTCTCCCCTCCCCCCCGCAGTGTGCTTCATAATATTTTTGCTTTGCTGGTTCTTGTTTGCATGGCATTATAAGCAAGTAATAAATCCTCCTTTGCTATGTAAGAAACAATAGAAATCCTTTCTTCTGATAATTCTCCCAGTAAAAGAAACTATCTGAACTGATGAAGCCTGAGCAGTGGCCTGTATGAGAAGAGAAATAAATGAGTTTTCCTTTATTAGAAAGCTATAGCATATTAATAATAATTTTAATTAGGACAGATACGTTCATGCTTAATATTCCTTATGTACTTAATAGTCTTGACTGTCCTGGATGGCATGTATCTTTCTCTGGCTTCCCATCCAATACCACAATATTACAGAGTAACTGTGTTGGAAATAATGTAGGTTAGCTTGTGACTAGCATCACAAAAGATCCTCTCCACGGCATTGTCAATAAATTATCTCACCCATCTCAGTACACTTTCTACTTTGCATCTTTCGTACAACTTGTTTCTAAAAATGGCATCCAAAGCTCTTGCTTATTACAAGACCATCTGGATTGTAGATACGTAAAAGAACTCTTAAATTTGTAAGCATGAATTAATTAAAGGAAAAGTTCTGCTTTACTGGGTACATAATGTTTCATGCTTTTCCTTATATCATACTTTACAGCAACCATAGACAAACAGTTAATTTCAAAGGTAAATTGTTGTTTTTTTTAAAAAAAATCCCACAAACTTTTAAATTATGATGAATAGGAAACAAAACCTAAATATTTATGGGGGACAATATTTTAGAATGCTGATCCCTTGTGTGCTTTTACAGCTCATCCCATCCCCATGCATGCCTCATTGGCATATTAATTTTGTGCTTTATAAATGCAAAATTCTTATAATTTATGGGAATTCTAAAAATTTTAGTGGATTGGGAGAAGCAGAGGGAGTAGGAAACATGAAACTGGAATAAGTAAAGGACATATGTATGCCACCTAATTTGAGTAGGAGGGTATGAAGAAGTGGGACTGGTAGCGAGCAGGTAATTCTAAGGTACTGAATGTCCTGGAGAGATCAGTTTTACAAGGACTTAGACAAGGAGAGTGAAACTGGAGTGAGAGCTGGAGATTAAGCAAATGAGATTAGGAAAAAGACCAAAGAAGAGAGAGAAGTGTGTGAAGAACATGTTAACAGCAGACAGAGGAATGATTGCGCTTGTATGAAAAACTGTGCATATTGAAATTTATTTGAGAGCTGGAATGAACCTAAGCTTCCCATATCTCACCTTTCCACTCTTGTCAGGAAATACCTGTGATGCTCTCCAGCTAGAATATACTTTTCTTGGCAGGGTTATACCTACTGCTTTTATTGCATGAAATAAAACTACATCTTCAACGTAACTAGTGGAGTGCTGTCTGGAGCAGCCTTGTTGATGATCTATGCGCATATAGATATGACATGATATAATTAAACTCCTGCTATTCATAGTCTTTAAAACACAGAAAATTATGCACAGGTTTCTCCTTCCCTGTTGTTTGTTCAGTGTCAAATTAGCTCCCTTGTCCATATACATATGCATTATGCTACTGCCTGTAATTAAATGAGCAAGTACTGTAGTTTCCACAGAATTGCTGTCTATGTGGTGCTTTGCAGATAAATCAGGGCTGGTAACATGCCTTGGATTTAAATCAAGAAAACTGTCATCTGTGGGATGATAAAGGTAATAAAGAGGTTGGAAGTATAGTAAATGGAGCAAGGATTTGCAAGATTAAATGTGGCTTTTTGGTAGAATGTGGTGAGTTGGACTTTGCCCAGTGATTGCTTAGGCTAGTTTATGACAAGATTCTAAGCTTAGCCTTTTAAGTTAAACATAAATACTGAGACTTTCAAAGCCGGGTTGCATTACATTGAATTCCAAGCAAGTGTTCTGAATTTGTTCACATTTCTAATTAAGGTCTCCCTGGAACCTTTTTTTCTCCTGGCTGAACAGCCTCAGCTCTCTCAGCCTGTCTTCATATGAGAAGTGTTCCAACGCCTTGGTCATCTTTGTGGCCCTCTCTGGACTTGCTCCAGCACGTCCCTGTCCTTCTATGTTGGGGGCTCCAGAGTTGAACACAGTAGTGCAGATGAGTTCTTACCAGAGCAGAGGAGGAGAATCACCTCTCTCAATGCTTCTTTTGACGCGTGCTGGGATGTGGTTGGCTTTCTGGGCTGCAAGTGCACATTGCTGGGTCATGTTGAGCTTCTCGTCAACCAACACCAACCAATACCAGTAGTAAAGTGATAGACATACTTTAAACACACAGCTCTCTCTTAATAAAATTAGGTCATATTGTACTGTGATTATATATTTCAAATTATTGATAGTTTTATTTTAATCTTTCTGTGAATTCATCTGTCAATATAGGAAAATAAAAATAAATTAACATGTGTAACACACTAATACTGAAGCAAGTGAATCAGTTAAAAACCCTTAAGGAAATCAATTATTCTTTCTTCTGTGCTGTGTTTTTATTGTGTAAGGTGTAAAATGTATGAGGTCACAAATGAGACTAAAACCAGTAATACCAAACCTATAATCACGATTCATTTAGTAAGGTCATAGGGTAATTTGGGTTGGAAGAAATGACTGTTTTACTGATAAAATGCTGAAGTGGTTCCTTATAACCAATCTGAATCTCTCTTGTTTCAACTTGTGCCTCTTGTCTGTTGTTGTCCCACCATGTATTACTGTGAAGAAGCTGGGCTAATTACTTATTGCTAAACGAATAATTGCATTTTGCATTTATATATTCTAAAGGGGTGAAAAAGTGTCCTAGTTTTTGAGTACAGGGACAGGTGTGAATCCTAAATCTTAAATAAGAGCAACAGATGTTCTTTTCTTATGATCTTGTGACCTGCCTCCTCATGCATTCCCATGTGTGCTGCCCCAGTTCCTGTATTATTAATTCTAGTGCTTGGGCTGGAGCTTGCCCAGCTGCATTGTGCAGAACAATGTTTTCTTACTATTTGCAGGTGAATGATCATAAAAGCTTGAATAACGGATTATTTTTGTTTGAAAAATATTTTCTGCTAAGGTCTTTTTGCCCAGAATGTTATCGACTAAATTTCTGAAATAGCCAAAGTTGATGAAATGCAGCAATTGTTGGAACGCTGCACGACACAGTGAAGACTAATAGCTGTTTCTCTTGAAGAAGGGTAATGGGAACGTCTGTTCATTGTATGGATTCGGTAGCTTTGAAATTTTACACTCTGAGCGTTCATAATGAGAAATCATTTTTAGTAAAACAATAAAGTTGTTTGCTTTTTTGAGGAGGAGAAAGATTCCTCCCCCTCCCATTCTCAGCCTAGAATTTTACCTTTTGAGTCAGATCAATTTGTTACAATATAGATTTTCGATAACACAGAAGTACTTTTGCAGAATTAGTGTTGTCTGCAGAGACTTTTCTCATTGTGCCTTGCATGATGTGTGTAGGTTGTTTGCTTGGGTTTTGTGGTTTTTTTTGGTTATTTGTGGATTTTTTTATGGTTTGTTTTGGTGTGGGTTTTTTTTTAATGTATATATCAAGGGAAATAAAATTTTTCACTTTTGTTCTTCTGTTTGCTTTGCTTCCCTACTGTTTCCTGTGGTTGCTTGAGGTTTTCTAAGGACAGAGGATCTCATTCAGAGTTCTCTGAGGTCAGAAGAAAAGCCCTTTTATTTGAAGACGTATTGCTTCTGACCTCAAAAATCTTACGTGGTTAACATGTTTAAAAAATAAATCTGTAACATTAAGAGCCAGTTACTGGCTTGAAGACTTTGTAATGCAAATTGCCAATAAAAAAGAAAGGAGAAGAAACTATTATACTGTAAACAATGTGTAGATTGAAGTCTTGGAGAAAAGTAATCTTTTTATTCTGGTTCTAGTTTATTTTATTTTAATTCTGGAAGCTTTGGCTGAATTTAGGCTTAAATTTGCCTAACCAAGTGATATGAGCTTGTTATTTCCATGTTTATCTTACACTGTCTCTCTCCAACACTGGCAGCATCCCTGTGCCACTTCAACATGAGCAAAGCTGGATTTTTATGCCTTAAGGCTAGCACATTAAACAAATAATGCAAAATAACTTTTAGGGTGCTCTTGAAACAATGATAAAGGGTGGGCAGGATAAGTGAGTGTTAAAATGATCATTACTCAGTTCCCTTCTGAACTTTATCAGAAAACAAATTAAGGTATTTATTTTCTATTTGGCTTTTACTCCGTTTTTCCCTTAAATTTTAAACTTCAAGGGTCAAGCACATTGCACAATTGCCACCTAATTGTGTAATTCCAGCACAAGATTTTTTTCACGTTACGGAAAATCAAGTGTCTAACGACTGGATGATAAAAGACTTTTTACACAAGGATAACTTTCAGGAAATCTTTATGAAAACCACAAATTGTCTAGGCAGCATATAATTTTGAGACAAAATTTTTAACCTTGTGTTTTCCTGTTAGCTATTATATGTTAGCTATTGAGATATTATTTTTGTGTGTTTTTGTAAAGAAAGCTACAATACTTTCCAAGCATTCTGTTCTTTAATTTGTTCAAGGACAACTGAAGCCAAGTTTATATGGCAGATGTACTGTTTAGAACCAGGCACATACTCTGCATTTATGTGTGTAATCTTTATCATTGCGAAACAAAAACCACCTGTGCAGATCATGGTCACGGTTTTCACTTTCTTCTGGCATGAGTGAACCAATCTTAAGAAGCTTTTCTCTCTGCTGTTTATTGATGAAGAACAAGATATCATTTGTTTCTTAGATGGCTTGCACTGAGCTAAATAGCATTTTTTTCCCCCTTTTCTGACTATTTCTTTCTTTGACCTCTTGTCAGTATTCTCCACCCATTCTCTCTTTGTCACTGCTGTTTGGGAAGAGGCTTGTTAAATGTTGCATTAAAAACAATGATTGATTTAATAACAGTTGTGAGTGTCGTCTATACCAGGACATACTTAAAAAGATTTAAACACTGTGATTTTTTTTTTTCATTAAAACTGATTTTTAATTAAAGCATTTGGAAAATGTATCATCTATTCCTGAGAAACTAGAACCATCTTTGAGAGGATGACTAGGGAACAGGGTGCTGGAATTGGAAGATTTCTCAATGTCTTATGGAAAAAAATGTGCCTAACATGTCTTGTTCCATTATTTTTGCGAAATTCTTCCGTAATTAACTCTGTCCATCTGCTTCTTTTATTGCAATGCAGCTTGTGGCAAAAATCACTGAATTCAAACACAGCCAAATCATTAACTCTCAATATTTTGATGAACATGCAGTTGTCCTTTCCTGTAACATCTCTGTCAGACTGGTGGTATGTTATATTTTGAGAGAAAGACAACAAATTCCTGGATGGATCTGGCTCACTCCAGTAGACTACATTCAGTTTTTTAAACTGAATATGTCCCTTCACTCTTTTCCTGCGGTGGAGTTATGTCATGTTCTTGCAGCCTTGGATTTTAGTGTTGCCCTCAAAGAATGCTTCTTGACTGGAGCTGCTGGCAAATCTACTTACAAACTCTAGCAGCCATTTAGAGGCAGAAAGGACTCTAAAGCTGATAAAATGGAGCCTGTTTCTTTCCAATTCTTCCTCCTCTGCGTCTGACAGGAATGAATCTCACACCACCTAACAGGATAGTTTCTATGTCAGACAGCATGAGCTAAAGGTCACCTCTTATCATTCTAAGTCACACATTGAAAGCTCGCAAAGGGATGCTGGCAGCATCTTTTTCTTTCTTCTTTATTGCTGAAAATGTCTGAAACAGGTCACCACAAAGCCACCTAGCATATTAAGGGAGGGGCTGTTACAAACAGTGTCACCAAGTGCTGATTCTGGAGTTCCATAGCTTTTCTTAAGATATGTTTGTGATTCCCCGTTCAAACTTCATTGTTGAAAGAAGTACTTTACTACTATAGTATGACAAAATGTATTTTTTAAAGTTTTGTTTATTTTATATTTTTTTTAGCAGAATACTTCCCTAATACCTCAGTCATCTACAACCCCCAGTGCCAAGTAGGCTAGTTCTAGAATGTGGCTTCAAAATGTTGAATAAAATAACTTTATTCAGGTGCTTCTGTTTGAAGTACAGTTTTCTTAAACATTAGTTTACAACAGTCATACCTTAGTCCACACGTGCATTTCTTCCATCAGCGTTGAAGGGAGCGGTAGTTTTGCTTTGGGACATTTTTCTGCTGGGAGATGTAACTCAGAAGCAGAGTGCTTGGCTTCTTCTGAGCACTGACAAAGTACAGATTGTTATCCTAGTAAAGTAATGGTTTCCTTGAGTCTTATACATAATCTGAGACTGATTTTATCCGGCTTTTACGTTGTGTCACTACAGGCCTGAGAGCCTTCAAACATGAAGCTTTTGAAGGACTCTTGTCCTGTGACTGGTGCTAGGATATGTTAGCCTGGGACATCCTGAGCAGAGGCCAGTGGAGCTTAAGGGCCCCTCTTCCATCATTCATGTTTGTAGACAAGCCAGGAGCAGTACTGCCATGGTTCTTCATCTGTTTTAGTTAGAGCCAAACGTTATTAGAAAACTGAATTGCTTTGGCTGACGTTAACTTTTATATTGTTGGGCAAAGCAACCTATGAAGGAAGAAAATCTCCCCACTCCTCAGACTAAGTGCCCAAAGCCCACCACTGGTTTAGTCAAATCCGCAATTTTCATCTTGCAGTCTTCTTAGGAAACTAAAAGGAAACTAAACTTTGTGTTTGAGGGGAAGGAAACTAATGCTGCATAAGAAGAGCGGAGTTCTTGTTTGGAAAGACTCCAAAGCCCTCTAACTGGTGTTTCAGTTCAGAAAAGTTTACTTCAACGTTTTCATGGCAGTGACAGTATTCGTCTAAGACTTTCACATAAAATTATCAGTCTTACTGAAACTGTAGATGGTGACACTCTCCAAAACTCTTCATTTCATTGGACACAACCCTGCCAGATGCACAGCAACACGTGAAAGAATCTGGGCTGCTACTGACTTTAGTCAGCGCCGGAGAGGCACAGTAAGCTACAGGCAGGATCTGTAGTCACCGAACTTGTGACTTCAGCCCATGTTGCTGTATTAAAATGCGTATGGGTGAAGCTTCCACAAAGAGGGGTGAGGGAGTATGTGAATTGCTCTTCTGAAAGGCGTGTTAGCTGTGTTTCTAACTTGGGAAACATCTCTATCCGCTTTGACAATTATTGCCAGTATGGAAATAAATCTTTAGGATGCCTTTTCTATCAAGAATCACTGATGTTTAGAAATACACGGCTTCTGACTGAGAGTAAAATTCTGCATGCAGGTAAAGATTCCTGACATACTCTGTGACCGTCAGCCATGGCAGCCACCTAAGCTGAGAAGAATGTTTAACTGTGTGCAGACTTCTGATCATGCTCCTTTTATTTTTTTCAAGACGGGTCTGCAGGCACGATCTACCAGCTGTCTTGACACAGAAACTTAAAACAAAGAAGCCCCAATTCAGATCTCACTCTTACAGTAACTCCAGCTGAGGCCTTAGCAAGTTGCTTCAACTGATATTTGTAAAATACCTCTCTTTACATAACCCACAGTAATATTTTGTGGCATTTTTTTTTTCAAAATCAGGAAAAGATTAAACTGCTCTTTTTGTTTTGAAAAACACTTCTTGCTTGAAAGTCCTAAAAAATTTTGAACCTGAAGACAGAGCTGTAATTGCTAATTACTGTTGTATGTTAGTAATGCTAATGAACACGTTTCTTAAGCTTATTACTGCTATTTGGAAGAGCTCCAGGCCAGTAATAGTATATCTAAGAATTTATGTAGACTACTTACGTGTTTATACAGCAGAGGTACTTTTGAATTATAACAGCAACATACAATCTTTTCACATTATACAGAGCAGCATAGGAAATTTAATCAAAACCGCAAAATGTCAACGGAACAGCTTACAAGCTTTAAGGTATTCATGCATTTCAAGCATGAAGAGTTTTCAACAGCAGTAGTTTCACACAAAGATTTATTCCCTCTGAAGACTTTTTCATGGCTCATAAAGAGTGATGGATTAACTTAATTTTTAGTTTAATCTCTTTCCTTTCAGTTCAGTAATTTCTTTGATAGTAGCAAAAAATCAGTGAGAATATGGAACCGCTCACCAGTCATTAGTGATTGTGTATGTTACAGACTGCACATGGACCACACCAGGTTGCCTGACTTCTGGGCAAGTAGGAAGAAAGTCTTCTTTTCAGTAAATTTTTAAGCAGCATTTTCATGTTTATTGCATAAAATTTCTTTCTATAAATTTCCATTCTCCCCAAAAAAGTGGCTTCAAGGATAGCTTTATACTTTTCCTCCGCTATTATAAACAATTTACTGCTCCATATCTTGTTCTAATATAAAAAAGATTTCTTTAACTTCACTGAGAGTTTGTGTGTACTAGGATAGCAGAACTGGACCCTGCTGTGGTCTTGGTTGATAACTGTTTCTGTATTCCATAGGCTGAATGCTATTAAGGGAATTTTAAAGACTCCATGCTACTGTCTGTGTTTAAAATACATGGAGAAAATAATTGCATGTTTCTGCATATGAAGAACTTTTTTTTAAAAAAAGTAGCAAAGAAATGAAACATATCGGAAAAATAATTGAATTATGTGTGTAAATTTTTTTGTTGCTTTTTTATGTTCTAAAAACTCTTAGTCTGTCTTTGCTTGGCACATTATTCTTTAATTATGTTACCGGACCTATGTTTTTGGAACTGCAAAAAATTTTGCATTCTCACTCAAGTCATGTTTTTTGTACAGCCCAGTGGACAATACTTGTAGGCTCAGTGCCATGCTACACGTTCTAGCCACAGTTTTCCATCCTGTGTCTCATGGCTGCTTTATATTGGCTGAAGAACTAAAATTAACCCTTGTATTCCTTTAATACGTTTGAAAAATGGTTTTGACATCAAGGCTTGTGATCAGTAGAGTTCAGTATATTTAGAACTTTTCAGTTCTTGACGGAATCAGCTATTTTAATTAGCTGTCTTATCACACTAGAGAAAAAAAGAGAACAGATAAATGTGTATAAGATAATTTTCATTCTTTTGAAGAGCTACATTGAAAAATTGCCACTTAAAAGACAACCTGAATAAAACAAAGCAGGAAATTACTTTTTGGCAAAGATAGTGAAATGGCAGACCCAACTTTGTTTGTGGAACAGGTACACTGCTTCCTTTGGACTGTGCTTAAGGAGATTGTGGTAAAGTCTCCTCTTAGAACACGTGACAGTGGTCTGGAGAGTGCAAATTCATTTCTCATCATGGAGAATGCTCTAATTAGCAAAAAGTCTCTGGAAGTTTGAAAAGGCCTCATTCAGCAGATGGATTATTGTTCATGAGAAAAGGAAACAAGAAAGAGAATTAAAACTAAAATCAGTGATATGTTAGGAAGCGGCAGGGCCTTAGCATTTGATAATTACTCTGATGTTATGATTTTTCTATTGTAAGGGGTCACTAAGAAGGCGGATGTAAGAGAACTAATAGAGGGTAAAGAAGTTAGTTGCTTTACACGGATTTATGTAACAAACCTCATTTCAGATTAAGTAATTGTTTCTCAGCTCATAGTTTTCAACTACACCAGTAGATAAAGATTTTTCTTTCAGCTTCGTTAAAAACGTACGTCTGCCAAATTAGCAATTACAATGCTATTTAGCTGACGACATCTTGCATTTAAAGTGACATTCCTTTTATGAGGTCGTGTGTATGACAGATGAATTTTGTAATATAACAGACTGCAGCTAGTGATCAGCCCTTCTCATCTGCCTTAGTTCACCCTTTGTACTTGCCAGGGAAGTAGAGAGCCTGAGAAATAAAAGCAAAATATATTTATGTGTGTAGCCTAGATTAAGCTGAATGAAAAAGGCCGTTTGTTCTTGTGCGGAGTGGCGTATAGAAGCAGCTGCGTAGGTTGATAATATTGGTGGCACTGCATTTACTGCTGTCTCTCACCCCTTTGGCACTCTCTCTACAGATCCCACACTGGAAATGACCATGGGACTTCTTCCTAATACAGTGAAAGGAAAAATCATAGAACGTTTTGAGATAGAAGGGTCATCTCTCTTTCTTTGAGATGATCCTTAGTTTTCAGATACATTTGTATAGGACATTATTTTTTTATTTATGGAACATGGAGCACAGGCCAGTAACATTACTACCCTAAGTGCTAAATATCTTTATTATTTTTAATGAAATCGGGAAAGAAGGCAGATGTTATCATTTATTAGTTAATTATTTCCTATTGATTTCCTAGGATGACAGGTTTTTTAAAAGGCTGTTCCTAATCTCATTTCTGTCTGTCATCCTTTGCGACTTGTGTTGACAGCTCCTTTTAAAGAATAAAACAGATTCTTTTTGAAATCTGTTCTTTTATACCGAATTCCTCTGCCAGAGACCTGTCACTTTCCCACTGAGGTAGTTGTTGACATTTACCAAACCACAACAATGTTTAATTTAATATTTTTATGCTTTAATGTCATATTCTCAAGGCAACGGTTTGTCATTTCTCTCTCCTGATATAGCTAATGACATCTAACTTCAGAAACTCCTTTCGTTCTTTAGTGTTTGGGCTTAATTAGTGTTATGGGGTTTTTAGCACCTAATTTCTAGAGCTTTATTTGTGAAGTATTATATTGTGAGCACACCTATTGAAATTAGTAAGAGTAGGTACACCGTAAGGGATGATATTTGATATATGAGGCAGAACTACAGAGCTGAATATTTAGTTTACAAGGATAAAAAGGCAGTATAGGATCACTGTGTATTTATTAGTACTATAACTGGAAGTATGTCTTTGTATATTTGTACACACACATATATATGCTTGTAAATACACACATTTATATGGTTGTACTTGTATGTATGCAAACACACATTTTGAAACTTAAAGCAAGTTTGAGTGTTTGCTTTTGTAGTCGTATCTCTGAAAGTTATAAAAGAGAAGGTAGGACAAGTCTCAATAAATAAAATTATTTTGTAAGGTTTTCCCCATCTCAAATTTACCTTTAATGAGAAGTTGATTGACTCGAGGCCAACAACATTAGCTTCTAAGAGCTGTGGCTGTGCGGCAACCTCCTCTGGATAAAGGAAGGATGCAAGATACCTGGCCTTGCAGTGTTGTTGTGGAAAGACATTTCAAACCAAGGTTGGTCAGTGTTACAGCATCCGTTTGGCCAGCCACATTTTTAGTAAGTACCATCTTGTGGTACTTAGAGCAGACAGCTCTTCTCTGAGAAAACTGGCTGGTGTTGGAGATTGATGATAATGAGCGGCAGAGCTGGAGATGGCAGGATTTGGTCACTGAAGTCTGAAACTCTCCTCTCTTGCAAAGGGATCGGGATTATACCTAACTTCCAACCCTTCCTGTGAATGAACCCAGCTCTGGAGTGGTGGAGTTTAGAAGTGGAGAAGGATATTCTTGAGCAGGGAGTTTAGCTAAGGATGGATTGTAAAGTGCTTGCAAGGTTTTATTTACTTCGGAGACTTCAGAGAGGAATTAGAGGCTGGATGGGTTAAAAAAGATAACTGAAAATCTATTAAAGGTCCTTTGTAACTTGCAGGAAAGTAGATGGAGGCACTTTCATCTTTCTTTGTTCATCCTGCAGTGAATGTAAAGACAATCTTAGGAATGAATTTATGCATCAGCTGAACAATTTAGAATGAGCTGGTGGAAAAAGAATATTTGAACAACTAACAGAAATGCAAAGAGATCTACTGACGTCAGTGTAAGTTTAAAAATAACAGGTGATGTGCATCTAGTACGTGAAGCAAGGAAGGAGCTTGTGTTGTGCATATATACCATATATATTCATTGAATTAATTAGGCTTAGTTAGATCGGTACTTAAAAAAAAAAAAGAAGAGAGTAGGGCTTTAAAATAATCAGACCACCACCATTTAGATACTATTTAGCAATTAAAGCTGGAGCCAGTTGTAAAGAAAAGTAGAACCAGGTAGAAAGTGTTTCCCGTGGGGCTATTTTGCAAGAAATAGCTGTGTCTGTCTTAAAAATGAAATTAAAATATTGACTATTTAGTAATGTATAGCTGGAATCTTTAATTAGATTCTACAATTAAAAATGCAATGTATCATGGTCCTCTACCCATAAGAAACTTCTTCAGCTTTTTACTTTGGATTAAAGGAATTAACTTTTTACCTTGAGCAATCAAATTATTCTGTGTGCTTCTGGGAGGGAGAGATGATTTAGATTTTTAGAGACAGCACAGTAGGGAACCACATTCTGATTCAATGAGCCACCACAAGTTAATCAGTCCTTTTCACTCTGTATTGTTTTCTCTTGCCTTTGCAAATCTCACGCTGTTCTTGAAATGCTAGGGAATTGAAAGAACCGATTGGCTGTCAGTACTTGGAAAAAAAGATGGTATTTCACAGTGAGAGAAATGTAAATATCCTTCTTTTAAAACTTTTTAAATTCTTATTTTAAAACTTTTTTAAAAATTTTATTTAGTTGTTGGGACCCCCAGGAAGGAAGAACGCTCCTTGTGGAAACAAATGTCTTCCTGTGCCCTGCAGAGAAAATTATTAAGAACAAATTTACTTGGAAAGTAATAAAATAAATAGAAGAAATTTGCCATTAGCAAAAAGTGCTATTAATTCAGACTAACTTCTGGCACAAAGCTGAAATAAAGCATTCTTAACACTTATGAATGGCTTAAGACCTGAGATTTTGCTCCCACTTTCAAAGGCTCAGATAATACAGTAAGAAGAGTTACAGCTCGGGATACATATTCTGGATGCATCCAGGTATTTGGAGGTGCTTACTATTAGGAGGTTTGGCTCATTCTTTTCTCCATTCCTTCTAGCTTTCCACACTAGTCTCCCCCCATCTCAAACTCCACTGCAGTTCAGAGAAGCTGATTTCTTAAAGCATTTTACCACACTTTTGTAAATTTGATTAGAGCTGTCAAGTATCTGAGCACGTATCCAAACGCCAATCTGTAATCAATTAAATCCTTATCTGAAGAATTTAAGTGTTTTATTATTAGTTGGGAGGAGGGGAAAAAGAATTAATTTTAGCTACTATATATAAAATCCATAGATTTTCTGAAAAAATACAGATATATAATGAAAGCAGTTAGTGATGTGAGTTTTTCTTATTTGTATTTCAGTAAGAGCGTGTGCAATGGCAAAACAGCAAGA
Source organism: Apaloderma vittatum (assembly GCF_000703405.1). NCBI lineage: Eukaryota > Metazoa > Chordata > Aves > Trogoniformes > Trogonidae > Apaloderma > Apaloderma vittatum. The sequence goes on from NW_009696093.1 coordinate 63,626, forward strand.
CTGGAACTATACTATTGTTTTCAGGAGGCTGAGACTGGCTAAACAAATGTAAAATAGCTTTCAGACAGTTTGCTTTTTCAACAAATTAATGTACAGTCTTTAGATCTGTGCTGTTGGTAAAATGGTTGACTTTTTTTTTCCCCCCTCTCTCCCACACAACCCTAACTGCACAGCATTGACTTTGGGATGCACTGAAGAGACTGAACAAAGTGAGTCACTATGTTAATCTCCCCAGGGTAGGAGTACAAGCAGCTCAGTTCCTAAAACCTAACTGAATCAAGAGTAAATAAATCAAAACAATCAAACGTTTCATACCAGACCATGTGCCCAGGGAAATCACTATGATTTGGAAGTTCATCTGGTAATGTATTCACAGGACTTTTTCTGATTCTTTTGTAATATTGCCAATTGTTCAATTTTTATTTTTATTTTTTTTTCACTGTTTCTGTTTGTGACATTAAGGACATTAAGGCAAAATACATGGAAGAACTGGGAAACGTGGGAGTCTCAATGCAGTAGGATCACAGCACGAATGATCTCGTAAATATCACTGGACTAAGGTTCCAGACCGAGTTCAGGCTTCCAATTTCTTGGTGGTATGTGAGTGTTAGTTTTGTGGGTTTGTTTTGCCAGTGCAGAGGGAGAGAGTTTTGCTGTAAATATGCGACCTGGAACAACTGCTGATAGGAGAGGTGTGACTGATTTCCCCACCTGCTTTGCTGCAGATGCGCTCCCAGGGATCTGAATGCAGCTGCGGAACCAATTAGAGGAGACCTCAGTGCCACCACCCAGGGACAGCTTGGGGCCAGCACTCGAGTTCACATTTTTAATGGTGCATCTGTCACTACCTCCTCAGATCTGCCTTCATACTACTAAGGTAGCAGGAATAGTGCTGAGGTTTGCGATTGGTGTTGCTGAATAGAATGAAAATATGCAATTTTGTGAGGAGGTAGAAAATATATATGTATTTTAATGAAACTGTGCTAAGCCTTGTTATTTTTTTCTTCTTTGAACATCTGCATTACCTTCACTGATGCCACTGTTCTATTATTTTCCTGAGAATGACTTGACCATGTATCATGTATCATAGAATGGCCTAAGCTGGAAGGGACTTGAACCTCCAAAGCCTTGTTTTTTCACTTAGTGATGGTTGACAGGGGTGTAATTGGGAAAAGAATTTTTTTGAAATATAGGGATTTTAATCTGCTACTACTTCTGAAATCCAGAAGATAATTATTCATTTCTGTAGTATATGTCAAGGTATACAGACCACACAGAGATGTGTTCTCTCCCTGAAGAGCAACAGGCTGGATTTAGGTCTCTGCAGAGCTGTAAGAAGACAGATTGTTGCCAGAAACAGTTTATTCCTTTGAGCAGGACAAAATTTCAAAAGGAATATAAAAAGCAAAGGAGTAACAAGTAGGTAACAAGCTGGATAGACAGATCTTTTAAGGAAGCAGTTTCCCTTGTCTTTTTTGGATTGAGGTAAAGAGCTTTCTACTGAAAAGAAGTTTCTTGTGGAATTAAAGACCCCAAAACCTGTTGTTGTATGGTGCCTTTCCCTTGGTTCATTTTCTTGGGTTCCAGAAGTGGATTAAGACATTTTCTGTGCCATTGGATCGTTATAAGGAATAATGAGATTGCTTATGTGTTGGAGTGGTCAAGAGTTTTTCTTTACTCCTTTGTTGAGGCTTTGCAGGTAGGAATGACGTGTAACAACTCAGAGTTTCCATCTCTAGTGGAACACTCTCTGAGTGCTTCCTTACTGCTGTAACTTTTTATGAGGAAGAGATGCACATTCTGTAAAATAAGTAATCTATCCATACTCTTGAGCCAGCAAAAAAACAGTGAAATGAACTGGTCTTACTCCCCTGGCCTTACATCCTGTGAGTAACATTTATTTTCAAACTGTCATTCATACTAGAAGAAAATGTATTGAATATCCTTTTTTTTTCCCCAAGAAAGCTTGTATTTTCATTTCTAGAGTTTAAATAAATGATGATACAACTTTTAGGACTGCACATGTCTGCAAGCTATAATGTCAAGAGAATTGCACATGCCAGAGATGATTTTGATGCTCTTTCTCTACGACCTTTAAATCACAGTACTGCTTAAATATAGTTTTTGAAGTTTTAGTTTGATTGAATTCAAACTGATTTTTAAGACAGCTTGATTTGCAGTCCACTTGAGAATAAGGTATAAAAAGATCACATTTAGACAGAGGATTTTTTTAGTTCAATTATAAGGTGGACAGGACATCTTCCTCCTTAAAAACTTTGTAACTTAGAAAATGAGTTCTGTATTTATATGCAGGAATCTGGAAATAAGGATTTGGACTATTTTCTGCCACACACGCCAAACCTACTAATCCAGTAGAGACATTTGTATTAGGAATATTTTATTTCAGTTCATTTTTCTGAAGACATAGTGAATGTTTTTCTGAACTGATGAACAAACACACATGTTTATTTTATGAGAAAAGAAAAAAAGTTCATGCTTATCAGTAGCACGTTTTTTTCAATAGCAATTTATCTAGTCTTCAGTAATTCTTCATTATTTAGAAAATTTAAAAAACCCAAACACCTTAGAAACAAGTCTTTATTGAAAGAAGACATTAATCTTTCACGCTACCTGTTTAAGGTGTAGTCTTGGACCTTTGTAGAATCTGAGCATTCCTTAGGGTGTTATTTGGTTTCTTCAGTAAATATGAATGAAAGCATGCGATTTCATGTGGATTTTCTTTCCGGATGCTTTGCTTTAAAATATGCAGTTTAAAATCAAGCAAAAAAGTATAAAAGGTAAAGGTAGAAGATTGATTAGTTTAATTTAATTCAAAGTAGAGTCTTTGCCTGTTGATCTTTTTATGCTACTTTTTGATTTGTGTAGTGATATAGCACAATTTAGCAAGAACTGTAAATGGGCAAAAATAGACTTACAGATACAAGAACTTTGCAAGTAACCTCTCTTTTATGGGTGTCGTACATAGTTCAGTTTCACAGAGGACAGTAGTTCAGGTATCGCAGATCGCTGGGGACAAATACCAAAACTACCTGATCATCACTAGCAGGTCAGGTGTGCAGGTCCATTGAGCTACTAGCAACTAGAGAATTGTGTACAGAAGGCAACTCTTTGGCACTCAAGTCATCTGTTCACGTTTTTTCTAAGTTGCTTTGCATTCCTCAAAATGGATCATATGAGAATTGGTGGGTTTATGCCAAATGAGAATTCTTCTAATTTTGTGAGGGATATATAAACTTGCTTTAAGCTGATTTACACTGGCAATATGCTCAAAACAGATGGAGTACATCAGTGCCTTGAAATAAAGTCTCTTAAGGAACATTGCCAAGCAAAGAACCCCCTGACACAAAATGCTGCAGATACTGTAGTTACACATACCAGAACACTAAGTGGATTACATCTGTATAGCGAGGCAGACTTTTATCTCCATTATTCTCTTTCCAACTGTTACAAAAACTGGACATAAGGTTCATTTTCCCCATGTCTTTTACTGCTTCTGCAAGAGTATTATTGTTAGTCTACCTGACTTTGAGGGATTGGAGAAAGATTGCCACTTTGGGTTGTTCTAGATTAAGCAGATTGGCTTGTCTGCAGTTAGAAAGCACGAAATAAGATCAATTGCAGAGCTGCCACTTTCTGATTTTATTTTTTCTTTGCTTAATATGATTACTGCAGTGCAATGTCTAAGTAGACATGCATTCCATTATATAAACAGGCAACTAATCACTTGAGACGCTTACGTTTTATGTTTAATTTCAGAAGTAAATCATTTTATTTCCTGTGATAAGACAACAGAGACATATTGATTAATATGAATTTTTTAAGTAGTTTTCTTATCAGGATGATGGTAAAAAGGTTTTTTAAAATGCTAGATTAATAATACAAGATGATTAATTAAGGTAGTGTTAGGTGTCCTCTATAAAGAGAAGAGTTAATTTAGTGTCTAAAAATGCTTCAGCAGATGTATTGCAGTTGGAATAGTATTCTCATTCTTACTGTATTTCATTTTAAGCTACTTGTGTGCAGTCTTTGATCTTCCAAAACAATATTGCAGATTGGATTACTATTTGTGATGTTGATAATTAGGTACAAATTATTAGATTTAAAATGTGGGAGGGGAAGAAATTATATGACAATATTGGATTTTAGATTTTTTTTTCCTATACTGTTCTTGCACAGGCTGTTCAATTGTGTTGCTTTCTTCCTAGCTATTATTGTTTCACCCTCGCAACTTTTAAATTATTATATGTATGCATTAGTAAGTTTGTATTTTGGAGGGACACATGCTTTTAGAGTCTCCTGGAGTCTAAAAGATAAAGCTTAAGTTGTTACCGTGAACGTATTTTTTTAAAAAATAAAACAACTATAGCATTGATCTTTGGGGGCTTATTTTCTTTTGTTCTCTCCTCTTCCCCCCAAGAAGGATTAGTGTGAGATATTGAGGACATCGCTTTATTCTGTAATACAATAGCTTGTTGTTCGCATGTAGAAGAGTTGCCCATTAATGACAAGTGGTATATTTGTTTTCCCACCAGGGCTGACACACAGTTTCAAAGGTCAAGCACTGTCTGATACCACAGTTACTGGCTTAAACTTTTCTTTTCCCACAGTGGATGAATTTGTATGAGGACTGCCCCAGCTGCTTTTTCATTTGCTGGAATGTGTCTCTAGCAGTTCTCCAGCCTCTTTGCTTTGCTCAAAGCTGAACACAGTGCAAGTTAGAAGCTAATTAGTCTGTCCTAGTAAATAAAGCAGTGTTTTATGGGAGAGTGAGGCAGACCTGGGTAAGCATAAGCAAATGCCCCAGGTTACAAGTTGATTTTTTAAAGTGCGCAACTGAGTTTTTTTGACCCTTGTTTTGATTTACAGGTGAAAAAGCAAAATAAGAGCAAGGTGGTGAGTTGCAAGTGAGAAGTTTTTTCCCACCTTACGTTATATTGAACGTTTACATAGTCCATAAATGTTTCCAGTACATGCTTTGATTCAAGAACTTTGAGGAAAAGAACGTCACATGGGAGCAGCTGGAGGATGCTTTCTTATACCAAGAACCAAATTTTGTCTTATTTTTTGGAGTTGCTGCCTCCACATCATACATGGGTTGCTGAAAGGAGATTTCTGTCCCTTTCCCTGTTCCCTTCATTAAGCAGCAAACACCGATTCTGGCGAAGCACTTTGCACGTCAGTCACATAGGGCCTTTCCCCTTAGCTGTGGCAGCCACTAAGATAATGTCCTCTTGTATTCAGGCAAGACCAAACTCGGTGAGGCATAAAATCAGTTATTTCCAACCAGCTTACTTTTGATTGAAGGAACAGCTTCCAGTCTCACAGCAAGAGGACTAACTTGTCACTCACTGAAGCAATTTACCTGTTCTAAAAGGAACAGCAATTGTTTCAAAGAGTGAAAGCAGCCACAGTTAAAAACAGAAACTACCAAAACTGCATAGGATTACTTTATATTAATATTGCTTAGGGACAGATCACTCTTACGGTTTGTTTTGAAGCTGGCATTGTTTAAAGTCTTTGTTAAAAACATTTAATTAACAACATAGAGGGGGAAATGAGGTATTTAAATTTTAAAAAAATTATGCTTAATAATTTGTTATAACTGTATTCCAGAATTACTTCAGGGTAAGATTTCAAGGAGCTAATGTGATGTCAGTGTGTTCCCTTTTGCTTTTGAATAGTTCTCCAGTCAGGGAGGTGAAATTACAGTGCTTTTAAGAAAATTAATTATTTTTAGTTTATTTTTTTACTGCACATCTTTTCTCCAATGAAATGATGTGTCACTGACCTCCTTTTATAATGTTATTCCTGGTGTTAGCTCAAGTGCAATAATTGCTTTTTCTTGCCGGCTGAGTGAGGCATCGACCTGTGAAGTATGAGTTAAAGTTCAAATTACGGAGCCTTTGTTCTTTGCTTTAGACTACCTGCTCTGAATATATAACACAACCAGTAAGACATCAGATGTCTTAAAAATGTATTTTTCAGTTCTGAGGGTAGATCAGTATCTGGCAAGAGACAAGTGCAGTATATTTTTCTTTAAGTAAACACAAGAACTTTAAAATGAGTATTAGTATTGTATCCTGTTTTATAGCCTATTCTTTTCCTTCTCTAGTTTTTACCAGATTAGACTCAGTGCTAAACTGTACTGCAGTCAGAGGGGGGTTTTTATTGAAAAAATAATGTAGCAGAAACCACTTTAAAGCATTTCGTTTGTCTGTACACACTATGTGGAAGTTCTTTATGGTCAACAGTTTAAGATATTACATGATAAAAAGTAAGACTATTACAGGTATAACAGTTAGCTATCACATGAAAAGGTCAGCAGTGTGTAGTATTTTGTCATTCCTCCACCTTTATGAGTTATTGCTTGTCATTATAGTCAAGCTACAGGCCTAAGGAAATGCACAGCTGGGGCTAGATATTACAAACGGGCTAGGAAGAGGGAAAGTACTGTTTGTGGTTTGACAATTCATTGCAGCTCCCATGAACAGTTTATCAATGTAGGTAGCCTGTCATGTCTTTCCTTCTCGCATTTCCAGTAGATCAGCTGGGGTATTTATTGGAATATTGGAAGTGCGGAGTTTTAATTAAAGCACCATAAAATAATCAGATAAAATTTTCCATAGCATCTTGATTTCCCTAGGTAGCAAAACGTTGCCATCTATGGCATATTGATACAACCCATACGTAATCAGATTTGTACAGTAACATCCTGATGACTGCTCCAAAGGCGAGTCGGCTGCAGCCAACTATGCTCTTGTTAATATGCAAATCCTGTCCATATGGACTTGTTATTCTGGTCCATTCTTAGCTCCAAGCTTTCCCTGTGCTACTGAGTGAAGATACTACTTCTATACTGTCCAAAGCCTGTCTATCAGTGAATTCATCTGTGTCTAGGTAGAAATCTCCATTGCTGTTGAGGATCCTGGGAAACAGAAGGCAAGGCTAAAACCCTTTAATGAAAATTAAGTGGCCAGGGAGTTCAATACAGCCAACTTTTGCCAGCTTTGGTCAACATTATTCTTTGCTCAGAGGTCCTGCAATTAGATCAGATTTTCTAAAACACTTCAGTCTTGTGCAGATATAAGAAAGAAAGGAAAGAAAACATTTTTAGATGGTGCTGGTGTGTTGTTATAGTAACTTCAAAAGTCCAGGAATCTGAGGCAAAACACTTTAAACAGTTGGCCTCTTGCTATTTCCCAATAGCCAAATGTTCCCATTGTGTTAGTTCTACACCACTATCTCCTTTGCTAGTGATTTAGTGATCTTTTCTAGCAAATTCTCTGTACTTCTTATGCTTGCAGACTGGAGGTAAATTATACATGGCTGTACTGGTCAGGCCAAAGATCCATCTTGCCCAGTGTATTTTATACAGCAACGTCCAAAACGGGGGAGGATAGGGAAGAATGTAAATACTGAAGATGCATCACCTGAGTCCTCTCCTTATCTCCCAACCACTTCTGTCTCAGAGCCCTCCTCATCCAGAAATTGTTCCTACGTATTAAGTTGTCTTCATTGGATTCTGTTCCGGGAAATTGGTCGTACCTCTCTGAGCCTGTTAACTTTTAATATCTAATATTAGGTGACTAAGAATTAAATCAGAGTAGAGGTTAAAGCTGAGGATACTAGATGAAGTAATATAGTTCTGTTCTTGTTTCAACCATTATGTCACTAGGAGACTTTGGGAAATCACGTAATCTCTCTGAAGATTTAAAATCCTTACTTGTAAAATTTTAATAGTACTTACAATTCTTGAAAGCTTTTTCTCACTCTGTATCATGAGCAAATAAAATAAATATTATCATTTACTATCCTCATCAGTGTCCTCTATATCAAAGAAGCTCTATGAGAGAAGCAAAAACAAGACGATTTAGAGAAATTGCTGAGGACGTTGACGAAAAAAAGACTCCTCTTATATGGTATGCTTTCTCTTGAACTCCATATTTTAAGTACCTAAATTATATTTCTTCTCAAACATTTACATCAGATATAGTATAAGGTAAAATTATAATTTTTGTACCCTTGTCATAAAGAAAATATAAATTTGTGAAATTGGTGGTTCTCACTAAGTCTGAAAAATTTACTCAGTCTTGGAGCATAGATTTTGAACTATGAACAAAAGGTATTTAAAGGCTATTTTGTGCTAATGACAGTATTTCATAGGATAATGCAAAAACCCCTTTAGGGAAGCCTTTAGGGAAGGCTGAAATTAGCCCTATGCTATAGAGTGCCTACTATGCAAAACCTCTATAGCAGTCATGGCGATGAAGTGAGGCGTCTATAGGAAGTAGTGAGTGACTGACACAGTGACTGACTCAGGAGGCAGGCAGAAGAAGGAGGTATTGGAACTACTGCTCAGCATGATTTGAAGGCAGCAGAATTTTTGACATACACCTTCTTACGCATGTGAAGATCTGTCTCTATAAGTGGTCTCTCAAACTAACTCGGCTCAACAGCCTCATTCTTGAGTCATCCTTCTACCTTCTTCTATCCTGAATAACTTATTCATCTTATCATGTGCTTTTAAACTAGCATTTATACAGCATATAGTGATAGTTATAATTTTCTTTTAAAAGTAGACACCACAAAGGCAACAAAGTATGCTTACTGCTCTCCCTTCCTTTGAGTTACAGGCTTTGGAAATAAGAATATCACTTTTTCGCAATAGGTATAGTAAAACAATGAGATGCGTTGTGCAGGGAGGTTGTGTGGTCTCTGGCCCTGGAACTTTTCAGGTTTTGACTGGATAAAATCCTGAGCAGCGTGATCTGATCTCCCAGCTGACTGTATTTGGTGAGACCTCCAGATGTCCTTTCTAACTGAGTTATCCTATGATCCTATTTGACTTGGACAATAGAAACAACTGGATCACAGAATCACAGAGTGTCAGGGATTGGAAGGGACCTCTGGGGATTATCTAGTCCAACCCCCCTGCCAGAGCAAGTTCACCTGAAGTGCATTGCTTTAGTATTAGAGTAGTATTAGTTTAGTATCAGAGAACAGGCTGTTCTCTGTGCTTACATTTTACGTCTTTAATAGCTCTCAGCTCTTCTGCTCTTCAAGCTACTGTATTTAAAGAGAGCTTCATCAGATTTTTCTCTGGCAGTGTTTTTAGTAAAAGAGTGACCCTGCTATCATGTGATGAAAAGGTCTAAAATGACTGGACCTACAAGGGAGTTCTAGGATTCAATCCCAGAGTGACACAGAGGTCTCTGCCATCACTATGTAAAGCACCTGAAGAGAGTCAGGATATCAGAAATACTCTTTTCTTTCGTGTTTCCATCTCAGTAACACTACACATCTCCTTGCTCAATGTACTGATGTTAGGAAAATTTCCGCTCAGTATGTTAATTTTTGTGGATCCTTTTCTGAAGGCTTACAGGATTTTTTTTTTTTTTTGAGTTTTAGCTGGAATAAATTTTCATTTCTGCTGCTGAGGCTGATGTTGCTCTCTGAGCAGCCAAATTACTGTTAACAGATCGTTTGAACATTTCTAATGTGTTTTGATACAAACCCAAAAGATATGAGCGTGGCATACTTTAAGTGGCAATTTAAAATAACTTAGCTGTCTTCAAGGTAATCTCTCGTGGTGGTTTAACTGCTGAGATGTTGGTGAGGACTAACATCTTAATTTGCTAGGGCTGTCTCCAAAATAGCTGTTCAGCTGTTCTCTGATGGGAGGGCTAGGATTTAGACTTCCACCCTAGAGGTTAAATATTGACAGCACTGCAGTCCTCACAGTTGCCATGGACAAGCTTCTTTTCCTTCCTTTTTCATAGTGCCTGGTTACGTTTTTCCTTCCGTTCCTCTGCAAAAATGTGACTACTCTCTCTGTTCTTTAACAAGGATTTGTGGACGAGCTCATAATCAGGACTACTCCAGCCATTGCTGTAGTTTTCTCTCTTAATTTCTGTACTTGCATCAAGACTTGACACTGAATTTGTGAGAAATACTGACAGCAAACTGAGATTTAGACCTGCAGTTCAATTTATTTGTAGAAACTCTCACAAGGGTCTGGAAACAATAGCTGAACATATTTGCATAGATGAAAAAGAGGTCGTTTACATGCCTGCAGCTAGTTGCTTTACTACCTGCACAGGACTTAGCCTTCTTATAGCTAATAAGCTTTGAAAACCTCATGACATTAGTTCCATTAGCTCTATTCATTCCTAAACATATTACAAAGGGAGGTGGCATATGTGTGTAAAAAGTAGCAAGTATGGTATATAGACATAAAAGACAAGATATTCTACAAAGCTTTCCTAAAAGGCAGTGGGGATGATTTTCAGATTGCACCTTTCTCCATGAGGGTGTAGGATATATATTTAAGGAATATCCATTAGCATGTTTCTGCAGGGAAAATGTATCCCATCAGACAGAATGCTAATGAATAAGCTGCTAAATGTTAATTAGCATCTGTTTTAACAGGGAAACTAGTCAAGTTTGAAAGCTTTTGAGATGGTTTTGCTTGTTTTGGTGTAACACTTTGGAAATGCTATTTCAAAGTTATAATTGACTTTCCCTGACACAAGAACATTAAGTGATAGTTAATATGTTTTCTAATATAACGTGTTTTCCTGAAGGCAGAACTAGCTAACCCAAAATCTCATCATTCTTACAATGAAGTTTGCAGAAAACTATTTAAACAAAATATTACTGATGGAAAGGAGGACAAACCAGAATGATCTGTCTTCTATATTAATGCCAGAATAAATATTCTGAACTAGTTGTTAAAAGTAGAATTAATACATCTGAATAAGTAAAACTCATTTTACTTGCCGTCTCTAAAAAAGTTGGGGCGGAGGGGAATGTCCAAAATCAGATGTTACAGGAATTTTTGAGGAGGTAAAAATCAGTATTTACCAAGTCCTTGTTGGTTTAGCACTTGAAAGTTGCATTTTCATAACACTTATGAATAATCTTTTGTCTGTTTAAATAAGTAACTGTACTGTTAAATAAATGTTTTAGCTCTTGCAAGTGGTTAACAGGAAAAAATGTGCTTTCATGACTTCTTGGAGGGGTTGTCTGTTCTGTGTTTTCAAGGAATTTGCTTCAATTTCTCTGTTTTCTGAATCCCAGTTTATGTTCAGAAGTCCTTCTAGGCTGTGAAAGACTTCATGGTTTTGGAAGATATCAGAGGCAATGAACTTTTTTAAGATAGAGAGTTCCAAATGTGGAAAAAGAAAAAAATCAAAACTTCTCAGAAAGCATCCTGCTGCTTTTGAACTTTAAGTAATTCTCATGTTCAAATCCCTGACAATTCTAAGAAAGATAATTTGATAACTAAATTAAGATCTCCTAGACGCATAAGGGAATAAGTCTGACATTCTAATCTCAAAACCTTTTCGTTCAAAAGCACTATTTTGCAATTTTTACTTATTTGAAGAAATACTATTGCAGCTTTGGCTATTAGTGATTCTGAGTCAAAGTTTACATTTACTTCATATAGACAAGCTAGGCAATTTACCTGCTCTGCTCTATTTTACTGTTTGAATAGGTCATAATGTCCCACTTTTAAAATGGAGAGAAGCACTGTGAGTTGTTGGTCTTTTTTCCTCTGTGATATCCTACAGAGAATGACTTGCAATTCAATGATGTCAAATTGCATTTGTATACACCTACCGACTTCTTGTCACGTTTTCATCTAGAGCATCCCAGCCAAGGAGGAGGTTCTCTCGTAGTAGGATCCCTACTCACAATGAAAAGAGTCTGTTTCCCAGGGCACTTTCACATGCAATATCTGTCTCTGAATGTCTGTCCTACTCCTTTGTTCCTTTCACAGACATGTATTAGCAAAGGGAAGGAGTTGACTGTAGATTAATTGCTTTTCCTTTTCTCGCTCTTTTACCCCCTCATAATAACTTTTTACATAAAGTGCCCTATACAATTGATGTTAGTTTTGCATATCTCCAGTGGAATAGATTCCACACTCTTTAATCAAAACATCTTCACTGCCATTATGAATCACCCTTTAAAAATTACATTTCTAGAATCAATTTATATGAGTTATTGATAAAAAAAATCAGTCTGTTACACAACTTTTCAGCCACAGCCCACTCTATACAGCTATATTCTTTTGCAAATTAGAGAAATATAAAATTAGACAACATTTTCTTTCCAAAAATGCCTTGTCATTTTCCTGGCATCTTCATACTAACAGTATATTTCAAGTTTTTCAGCATTTGTAAAGTTTGCTTTGTAATAAATTTAGCTATTATATTCATCTGTCTAACAACACTTGAGAGTTAACATTTTAAAACTGAAAGCTAAAATGCAGCTTCATAGGCAGAAAGTTTGGATTTTTATACATGTCAGCACAACAGGCAAATATTTTTCCAAGCAAGCCTAGTTAGAATAGTAACTTGTCAACAGATCAAGTACATAGCTGAAATAACTGTTTCTTGCTTTAAAACATCTGATCTGGATTAATTATCCATTAAAACACCAAATCAAATACAAAAGCTCCTGTTATTTTGCCAGAGTCTGTGAAGAACGAGGCATGATTTTTGCTCAGGAACAGCATAACCTCAAACTGAAATGTGTAAGCCAAAGAACTGAAGATGTGCTTTATTTCTTGAGTTTAGGGACCACGTTACCTCTAAGCGAAATATTTCAAGCTTTGAACGTGACTCTGAAGCTTGACATTTCCATTGCTATGTGATACTTTCCTGATCAAGAACTCCATGATAAGCATACTTTATATTTCTTTCATACTGTCATCCTATGGAACTATATGGAAACTATGTTAAGGAACATGGAAAATAAGGAGGTGATTCGTGGCAGCTGGCATAGCACCAGAGGAGAGTTAGAGCATCACCCCTACTCTGATCTGATTGGTAGAAATTTAAATTAATATCTTCTCTGAACTGAATCTATTTTTCCGCTTATAGTAATTAGTGAATGATCTTTCCCTGTCCTTTTCCTGACCCACAAGCTTTTTCTCATATATTCTTTCCCCTGTCCAGCTGAGGAGGGAAGTGATAGAGCAGCTTTGATGGGCACCTGACATCCAGCCAGGGTGAACCCGCCGCAGTGTGTCTAGCTCTTAGGTACAATTTCATGTTAGTAATATTACTTTAAAATTCAATTCCTGGCAATAAAATTAATCATGGGCCTAACTTTCAGGATCAGTGAGTTTTCTTCAAATTGTTTGTAATGGGTTTTGGTGTGCATTAAAATTGTCCTCAAAGTGGCAGCTCTGGAGACTGCCCCCCTCTCACTGTGTTTGGAGCTAATACAGCTGGGTGAGGCTTTCCTACCTTCTGTGCCAATTCGTTGCTGCCTTTCAAACGTGAGAGATGGTAATTTTTACTGGAAGTGAATCAGAGGTAGCACAGTTAGCCACTTATTTCTTTTATCACTTTTAATTTCTGTACACTGTGATAGAAAATTAATTTCTGGATAAGTAAAAATAGACAGTTTAAGCCTTGGCTAGCCCTATCTTAGCTCTGCTGATATTTAGATCATAGGAGTTTTGTTATTGAATTTTAAAGAGAGACAAATTTTAAGTGCTTTGAAATTCACATTAAAGAGTAGTTATGTATACAACAACTGTAATCTTATATAAAATATTGCTTAAACAGCCTTAGCGAGGCGAACTGACCAAAACAAGACACTGGGACTGTACCCTTAACATGCTTCCATTTAATTGTCACATAAAAATGTTACGAAGTTAAAAAAAAACGAAAACAGAATAAAGTGTAAAACATTTCTTTTAACTAGAGCTCTGACAGATTCGCAGAACGTTATCAAGTGTTGATTCAATTTCCATTTTTAAAGGACATAGTACAAATGCTAAAATGAAGTTTGTTCATGAGGAAGATTCCATACATTTCCTTATTCCTACGTGATGCAATTTTGTGGCCTTTCTGTCAAATCTTTTGTAAAAGAAACAAGGCTTTTTGGAAGAACCGCTGCAACATTTTCAAGCAATACAGAAGGTGGACATCTAAACTGGTCATGGCTGAGAGTAGCGGGCTTTATAAGGTTATTTTAGCTCACACAGCTTGTGCAAGTAGAAAGCTCTCCCACTGTTGCTGTTAGCGTTTAAGATCTCTTCTGCTAACTTTTTGCTTTTGATGGATCTAAGGTTCTTTTTTATTGGAATCAATCTGTGCGTGGTGACTGGGCATGGCTGCTGCCAGGCACCCATCCAGCTGCCCACTCGCCCTCCTCCCCAGCAGAGCAGGTGAAGAAAATAACATGGAAGGGCTTGGGGGTCGAAATAAGGACAGGGAGATAATTTACTTATTACTGTCATGGGCACAACAGGCTTGACTTGTGAAAATCAAATTATTTCTAGTTAAGATAGCTTTATACGGTGAGAAACAAAGCCAGATTAAAACAACAACTCGCCCCCGAGGGGTGCTGGGGCGTGGGGTCAGAGCGTGATGGTGCCCG
>NW_009696094.1:0-1802 GCF_000703405.1 Apaloderma vittatum
ATTTTTATATATATAAATATTTGCATGTCAATTGCTATATAACACAGAGATATGCAATATAACCTTATATATTGCTACACAATGTTATCTTATAGATAGGATGCTATACAATAAAACCTTATAGATATATTGCTAGATTTTCTTATAGATAGGATGCTATTCAATAAAACCTTATAGATATATTGCTAGATTTTCTTATAGATAGGATGCTATTCAATAAAACCTTATAGATATATTGCTAGATTTTCTTATAGATAGGATGCTATTCAATAAAACCTTATAGATATGTTGCTATATTTTCTTATAGATAGGACGCTATGCAATAAAACCTTATGAATATATTGCTACACAATATTATCTTATAGATATACTGCCATAGAATATACCCTTATAGCCATATTGCCATGCAATATACCCTTATAGATACATTTCTAGGCAACAGAACAAATTTATACGTATTGTTACATAGGGAGACGTAACGGTTCGACGCGATGAGCTTCGAGGCCTTTTCCAACCCGCGCTCGTCTTGTGCTGCTGTGTAATAAAATATTGAGATGTGATACCTGCCTATAAATAGAAATAATTAAAGCGTGACGGGACATAGCTCTGTAGTATAGAAATAATATATTGCTTGGTCTAAGCAATATATTGGTATATAATGCTCGATATGGAGCACTGTATTGCTGAAATTAGTGTATTGCTCCGTATTATCTAGCATAGATTATTTATAAGAGTGATAATCACTTATAGATCTCTATAAGAAATATATTCGTGGCTATAAAATACCCATTTCTGCCAGGAAACAGATTGGCCTAGCAGCCAGGGGTTTTTTTTAAATTTATTTTATTTGATTTTGGGGTGAAATTTGACAGCTCGCTGGGTATGATTTTTGCTCCTCAAGTAGATGTTACTTCAGTGTTATTTTTAGTTATTAAACCTCTTTTTTTGGTGTGCTTTTTCTCTCATTTTCCCCATCGTCCCTCCGCGTTTTCCCTTCTTTTGGCGGGTGCAGGTGTGGTCGAGCTGCGGTTCCATCCTGGTACCACCCGGAGGGACTTGGTAGGGGTGGTTATTTGGCCAAAAAATGGCATCGATTCCCACCAGGATTTTTTTTTTTTGGAAAATGGATGGGGAAATACTTTAACCATAGCGATTGTAGAAAAATCAAAATTATTGCTGTCATGGCGGAGGGGAAAAAGCCAAAAGTCGTGAGAAAATTTGTGGGTTTTTTTTTTGAGAAAAGTTCGATTAAAAAGGTGAAAAACAGCAGCAGAAAGGGAGATATATATGTATATATGAATATATATGAGAAATAGATATATTGGATATTTATGGCATATATTGCATTCTATCCACCCACTAGATCTCCTAGATTGAATGGATGTGTTGGATATAATACATAGATATAGGATATTTATTGGATATATTGCATATATTTTGTTGCATCCAACGATTGGATTGATTATATGTATCCACTGGGTACATAGTATTATATCTGTACCATTTTATCCATATAATATATCCATTAAATGCATTATGTAATATAATATATCCCACATATCGATGCGATATACATTATGATTAGTATTAATATGATTAATATTATGAATATTATTAGTAATATTATTAATATCCTCCTGCTTTATTCAATTTAATAATAATTATAATAGATAATAATGTTTGCTATGGGAACAAGGCTGTAAATATATTGATCTGTCACATAATAATGGAGATATTGGACTGGGCATGAGTGCGAGAAATTCTTCCCCGCCCGGGGCTGCTTGGCCTATTCCTTCTGAGAG
>NW_009696094.1:1934-2134 GCF_000703405.1 Apaloderma vittatum
AAGCGTGCAACCTTTTGGAAATGCATCCGAGGCACCCAACAGCTTTGCAGAATTGCGGCGACACGCGACGGGCGACACCCTCGATTCGCTTTCACCAGCCGGAGCCACAATTTTAAGTCTGGAAAGCCAAAAACCCTGCAAAATCGGGTTGATGGCGCCGTTTAAAAACGTGGTTTAGTGGCCGATTTGGGGGAAAATCA
>NW_009696094.1:2245-5676 GCF_000703405.1 Apaloderma vittatum
CCTTTTTGGCGACCGGCGGGGCCGGGTGCGCGCCGCTGCCTTCATCCCTTTGCAGCCATCCTCATCCTATCTTGCACCAGATTTTCCTCCAGATTTTCTGTGTGGATTTCAGAGCATCCGTGGTTTTCCACAGGCTTTTCCTTGCCCAGCATCCGCCATCGGTGGGATAATCCGGGATATAATTTGGGATTATGTAGCAAACCCGAAATCCAGACGGCCAGGGATGGTCACCTCTCCCAAAAAACCCAGGGCAGACTCGACGCAGGATCTCCTAATCAAGCCAACCCCGTAATTAAGCGCCGTCGTTAAGCGTAGAGCTTGTAGCACACCACGGCCGCACTCCCTCGACGCTGGATTGTGACGTTGCGGCGCAGAAATCCGTGGAAAAACAAACACAAAAAACCAGTCGTGGAGCATCAAATCTTGTTGTGCCAGCGTCATGCCCTTACTAAATCTGCAATTTTTTTTTTAGCATGCAAAATGCCCAAATATTAAGGTTTTCTTACGAGTTCGGGGGGGGATTTGGTTGATCTGAGGTTGCTGTAAGTTCAATATCCCTTGAAAAGGAGCGAAAGCCTTTAGCACCCTGCGCTCAGCGCAGAAATTAGGGACATGTTTTGCAAGAAATCGGGGCAAACCCCACCTTTTTGCCCTAAAGAGCACTGAAATCGTGCACCGGGGTTGCTCGACAAGTTAAACGGCGGCAGCAAATGAAGTTTTTTGGCAGAAAAATGAGTTTTTAGGGGGTTGAACCAACTTCCAGGCATGTCTGGACTGTGTGGGATGCAGACAGCCCGAGGCTGCTCTTGGCACCCGAGCTGGGACCAGGATGGATCTTTTTTGGGTTCAATCCATGCCAGAAAAAGCGACTTCGGTTTTTCCCAGCTTGTTCAGTCAGGTTTAATAACAAAACAAACCACCATCGCTGCCTCGCCGGAGGGGTGCGGAGCAGTGGTGTGGAGCCTTGCCAGGCTGCTGGCAGCCTGGGGAGATGAAAACTGCCCCTCACGTTTTTTTAGAAGGTGGATCAAAACAGAGACTCGCTGAACTTTGCTTTTAGCTGGGGTCCTTGGTTCAGCATCCTGGGGTTGATCCTGGCCATCAGCCTTGGCCTGATCCTAACCACCACCCTTGGGTTGATCCTTGCCTGATGCCATTTCAGTTAATCCTTCCTTTGGTCCTACAGAGCATCTTTCCTTCGGCTTAAACCAGAATCTTCGATTTGAGTTCATCTGCTGTCCTTGCTTCAATTCTAACCGGCAGCCCTGGCTGGATCCTGGCCGTCATCCCTGAGTTGATCCTCTCCAGCATCCTCAGTCAGGTCCAAACCAGCATCCCTGGCTTGATCTGAGCCATTATCCTTTCATTGGTCCTGTCCAGCATCCTTGATCGTTTCCAGCATTCTTGGCTTGGTCCTGGCCATCAACCTTGGTTTGACCCTCTCCATTATCCTTGGCTTGACCCAAACCATGGTCCTTAGTTTGACCCAAACCATTGTCCTTGGTTTGATCATCTGCATCATCCTTGGTTTGACCTACAGCAGCATCCTTGGCTTGATCCTGGCTGTCATCCCTGGGTTGATCCTCTCCAGAACCCTTGGGTTGACCCAAACCGTCATCCTTCGTTTGACCCAAACCATCGTCCTTCATTTGACCCAAACCGTCGTCCTTGGTTTGATCATCTCCATCATCCTTGGGTTGACCCAAACCATCATCGTTGGTTTGACCCAGACCATCATCCTTCATTTGACCCAAAACATCCTCTTCAGTTGTATCATCTCCATCATCCTTGGGCTGACCCAAACCATCGTCCTTCATTTGACCCAAATCATCGTCCTTGGTTTGATCATCTCCATCATCCTTGGGTTGACCCAAAGCATCGTCCTTCGTTTGACCCAAATTGTCATCCTTGGTTTGATCATCTCCATCATCCTTGGACTGACTCAAACCATCATCGTTGGTTTGACCCAGACCATCATCCTTCATTTGACCCAAAACATCATCTTCAGTTGTATCATCTCCATCATCCTTGGGCTGACCCAAACCATCCTTGTTGGCTTGACCCAGACCATCGTCCTTCGTTTGACCCAAACCATCATCTTCATCTGGATCATCTCCATCGTCCTTGGGCTGACACAAACTATCGTCGTTGACTTGATCTTGGCCGTCGCCCTTGGGTTGATCGCCTCCAGCTCCCGTGGTTTGACTTCAGCCGCCATTCCTGTTTTACCCCAGCTTTCATGGGACATTTTAGCTTTTCAGCTGAGGCCAAACTGAACCAAAGGAGCTTCTCCTTCCTGAGGAATTCCAATCTGTAGCTGAGATTCCGAGAGCATTGGATAAAGAGCTTAATTTAGGCTTTTTTTTTTGTTTTTTTGCCCATTCCCCCTTTTCTTTTTCTGGTGAGTTGCACTTCTCCCCTCCGACAGGTCCCTCCTGAGACTTGTTTCTTTTTTTCTCTTGCAAGCCTCCGTTCTTCATTACGCGTTGCTAACAATTTTAATTTTACTATTATTAAACCGTCCCAGACGCTGCCTTATTATGTGCCTGCGAGCTGAAATTCCAGAATTGGGGATGGCGGCGGGGGGTTGACACACATCTGGGCTTGTTCTGCAGATGTTTGCTCACCTTTCGAAAGGAGGAGACGTTAAATCCCGACGGTGAAAGGCTTTCTTTTATTACTCCGGGCTGGGAACCCCAAAATTTAA
Source organism: Apaloderma vittatum (assembly GCF_000703405.1). NCBI lineage: Eukaryota > Metazoa > Chordata > Aves > Trogoniformes > Trogonidae > Apaloderma > Apaloderma vittatum. Next base: position 4,953 of record NW_009696094.1, read on the forward strand.
TGCGTCCTGCCAAAACACCCTTTGTCTTGGCTTTTTTTTGTTTTCTTTTTTGGAAATCATTATTTTCACCCTGGGGAAAAAGAATAATTAAAAAAAAAATCTATGTACAAGTCCTCGTAGCAAAAACAAGAGATGTTTTTCACCCCGTGCGCGCTCTCCTGATTTACACCCCGATAACTTTGTTTTCCCCCCGTTATCTCTCACCCGGGTACTCGGCGAAGTTTAATTCCTTCTCGCTGGTGATCGCCATTAACTAGAAATTGGCTTTTTTTTTCCTCCCTGTGTAAACACGTCGTTAGCGGAGCTGCTTTCCGCGGGGTCCAGATTTCATTTTTATTAAAATGCGCCGGTTTTTTGTGGCTCCTTGCTGTGGCCGGAGATGAAGAAGGATAATTCGAAGCCGTCGGCTTGGCCGCAGATAATTGCGCCGGCGGTTGATTGGGGCGATTAGGGAAATCGCCGTGGTTCGGGCTGAAAAAAATTTGCATTTTTCCTCCCTTTTCCTTCGTGCGTTCCGACGGTTTTAATGAGCCCTCGCCATCCTAATGAATTATATTTTTTATATTTTCATCTTCACTTTATTGGCTTTTCTTTTTTCTTTTCTTTTTTTTTTTTATTAGGAAAAGACTGAAAAATAAGGTCCAGGTTAAAACGCACCATGGGTAAATGCACCGAATTGCGGTTCCTTTTTGGAAAACTTTTTTATTTTATTTTATTTTATTTT
>NW_009696095.1:0-264 GCF_000703405.1 Apaloderma vittatum
GGTTAGTTCCTGTTTAGCATTTGGGTGTTTCGTTTTCATGGTGGTGTCCTATCTAGGGATCTTCAGGGCCTTGCTGAGGATCCCCTCACAGCAGGGACGGCACAAAGCCTTCTCCACGTGCCTCCCTCACCTGGCTGTGGTCTCCCTGTTTGTCAGCACTGGAATCTTTGCCAACCTGAAGCCCCTCTCCATGTCCTCCCCATCCCTGGACCTGGTGGTGTCAGTTCTGTACTCGGTGGCGGCTCCAGCAGTGTACCCCCCCAA
>NW_009696095.1:601-822 GCF_000703405.1 Apaloderma vittatum
CTGGGTTAAGGCCTGAGGACTCGGCAGCTTGGTCATGTCTTGTGGTGTGATTGTGCTGTGACCGTAGGCAGAGACAGCCCATCAACATCTCTGGCACAGAGCTCACCTCTGTAACAGCATTTCCACCATGAGAGTGGATATTCTCCGTGTAGTTGTTTACGACTGTCCTAATGTTGTTCTCAAGAACATAACCAGGAAAATGTGTGGGAGAGAAAGCACCA
>NW_009696096.1:0-38835 GCF_000703405.1 Apaloderma vittatum
AATTTCATACACTTATATATAAAATATATATATAAAGGCTAGAGTGCAGTATGTGCCATGCATATAATATACAGTGCAAAGTAATTTTTAACAAAACCTCAGCTAGGAAAAAAAACAACAAAAAACTCCTTGAGACAGTAAAATCTGTCAAAACTCCAGAGCCTTTTTGTTCTGTTTTGTTATGAAGATGCACATAAATTGTGGAGAGTTGTAAGTTTTGTGTTCTATTAGGGTTAAATAGCATCCTACACAGAAGGCTAATCATATACTGTAATTTTGCATTTCTGTGCATTGTATGAACATAAGAGATTGCTTTAAAAGACTAAATATTGTTTCATATATTTAAAAAAAAAATCTAGTAAAAATTCATTCCATAGTTTTAAATTTACTATATGGAACACACAGAATATAGTTTAAAACAGTGCTATCACTTTCTAAAAATATTCTGTTGAAATATTATAGTAAGGGAAACCACTTCTATAGCACCTATCCTAAAAAAGACACCCCACCCCAAAAAACAGCCCCTCAAACAAAAACAACATAATTTTTTGCCTACCGTTAGGTTAAACTAGAAATTTTAAGCTAAAACTTTCTGAGCTGTTATGTCATTTAATCTTTCTTTGACTGAGTTCTGAATTGTAAGCATTTGTTGTGAAATTGTAGAAAAGATTGCAGGAATTTCTACAATTTTTGGCTCCAGCTGAAGACTTCAGTGTAGATTTCTTAGAAGCAATTTTTCTAACAATAGAAGATTACTTCCCTCTTAGAAGAAAAACGGTCACACAAACGTGTCAGAGTAATGCAGTTATAAATAGAAAATGTGTTCAAATCTTCAGATAAACTGTTCTATAAACAGTGAGGCACAGCAGTAGAAATATTTCTGCATTGAAAGGTGGAGTACAGAAGTAATATATAACTTAGCTGCTACCTTTAAAGTGCTAAAGTGGAGATTTTGCAAATTCTAGCACGTTTGTAATAGGAGAATGAAAGCAAAACTGTGCTGTAAGTTCTTGAAGATGGAAAAGTGTGTGTTTTTGTGTTTTTTTTACATTTTATTAATAATCACAATGTATATAAATGTTTATAGTGGGAAAAACTAGACCCTGAAGGGTCGTCCTCTGTTACACTGGGTGGTTGTCTTGGCTGCTTGAGTTTGTCCCACTTGCTCATTTGGATGTTGGAATACGTAACCCACAGTGGTGCAGGTTTGGCATCTTGACAACTTTTGGGGTGTGGAGAGTGGTTAGTGACGTGAATGGCATTCTGACCATGTGCTCCTTGGAAGTCAGAGTATAACCTCAGTGATCTATTTCAGTCTGTTGTTAGCTTTTGGAATAGATGGTGTGGAATACGCCAGCAAAACATAATACTATGTATATCAAGCTAATGAATCTATGTTAAAAGCTTGCTGGTTTTTTATGTGTCTTTTAAAAATATTTTATTAATCTGAACAGTTGCATCCCTTTTTTGGGAAAATTTTGTACAGACATAGCAGTTCCTGGAATAAGTACCAGCATAATTCTTGTTACGTAAGCAAAAAGCGCTGTCTAGACTGAGTTCTGACCAAATTTTCATTTAGTCATTTATATGCTGGAATAAATGTTGGCTAGGCTGTTACTAGCGGATGGAGAAAACAAAGCTGTGTGCTGACCTTCCACGTGATGTCTTTTTTTTACACAGCTGAATATATGTGAGCATGTGTTAACTAATATTATGTGATCTGTTACTTAAAGCCTGTATATATGTGGAGGAAATCTACATTTATGTTGTGTTCAAAATACAGATTCAGAAGAGGAGGTGCAGTCAGTGAAAAAATCCAAGAAGCCATCTGAGAAAGAAGCAGCTCCTTCAAAACTTGGTAAAGTTCTAAAGCGGGATCCTGTTGTTTATATTTCAGAGACAGGTAATGGAAGGAATATATTGTTATATGTTCAGCTGTAATGAGGTGGATTGTGCTACAAATGGGATGAATTGTTCAAGTAATATACTCTTAGATATGACCATAAAACCTATTATCGACAAAAGCAAATTATGTTCTCCTTAAGCTACCGGAAAGAATTTCAGAAGTTGAGCCTTAAGTCTCGTAAAGTCAAGAGCAGGGTAAAACTGAGGTGATGTTGAGTAGTGGCTTAGGCTGACTTAGACGTGGTTTTATGAGCTAACGCTTTCCTGCTTAACAGTACTCCATAAATTTAGGGGAAGGAGTTAAGGAAGTATTTTTAATATAGTTAAACTGCTCACTAGCACACTTTGTAAAATGACTGTTACTGTAAGTAGGTTTGAAAACTTGAATTTTTTGTTTTGCTTATGACTTGCCATGTCTTTGAGCTCTGCCTAAATATTGGGAACTGCAGAAGTTGTTTTGTATTTTACTTCCGTATCAACACAGATTTTATTTTTTGTGAAAAAACACTACTTGTCTATTAGACTTTTAGGAATAACTCTAATTGGAAAAGACATTTGTAAGAAAACCTTCCATTATATCTTGTGTGTACCATACTATACCATAATTCTCAGTTTTGGATTTCAACTTTCTAAATTCTAGAGCTATTTTTACTCTAGGGAAAAGGAGTGAGTATAATTAACCATTCTTGATCATTTTTGTGTCTGTAACCTTCTGAAAAAAATGGTGACAGCGACTAACTGCTGAGTTCTCAGCAGAATTTTGTTTAGATGTAGTCTTTTTTTTTTTTTTTAAAAGCTGCATAGTTAACTAAACCTACAATCTTAAACTGTAAGTAGCATTCAACTGAATAAATAAGAGCAAATTCCATCAGTCTGAAGTGTCTTACATGTTAACTTTTCTTTGCATGGTGGTTGTTCCTTACTACTGCTTTCAGTGTTGCTTTTTGTGTGATTCTTGACCTTGGTGCTCTCGGAGTTTGACTGTAAATTTGCAGGGGAGACAGTCATCTACTGTTAAGGAAGTTTCACTTTGCAGAATTCCTGTTAAACATGTTTCCTTCCCAGTTCGAAACAAAAAAACTGGTAGTGATTTTTCTGCTTGCAGTTTTTTTCCAATTACTTCCTATTGTGCATTTTCCTCTATTAAATTTGAGATATTATGGGAAGGTTTGTGGCATTAGCCGCTGTTGTTTGATAGGTGAACATCAGTTTATGTGGACCCAGCCTTATTTATGAATCGAGAGTCCTTAAAGGTATGCCACCAGTAGAGAAGAAAATACTCAGGTTTTGTGAATTCTATAAAAACGTGTATGTGGAAGAAAATTAGCTGAGCTTCTAGTATTTAGCTTAATTTTAAAGTATTTCTTTGAAGATTGACTTTAACACTTCTGTTTTAGCATCTGAGAACAGTTGGCTGAATGTGTATGTATGTGCATTTTTAAAATTTTCGTAATATATTTGAAATGCATGTGAGGGCTGCTTTTACTGCTGATTGTTGGCTTATTCCATCTTACTTAAAAGATCTTCTAGTGGCACTTAAGCAAAGATTAAGGCTGTATGTGGGCTGAAGGAATTCACTTAAGATGCTGATGATAGGTTGAATTTGATTCCTGTCTTACTGAATGACATAGATTTGGAAACATCTTAAATTTGACTTGAGTAATTTGATAAATTAGAAGGTTTTTGAATGGTCTGCTGTTCAGAGCTGATTGCTTCCCAACTTAATCTCTTGTTGTGTTAGGTTCATTCTACATTTTACAAGCAAATCAGAAAAGGTATCTTTCTGCGCTGGATCTTTTGTAGTTTCACATTGATTTGTTATAACATAGATAAACTTAGGTATTTTTGATATTGATACTGATTACTCTGATCACCTGTGCAACACAAGCTGTAGAATCTCCTGAGAGTTGCAATGCTAGGTGGACACATTCTGGTTGCAAAGGTGTTTCTTACAGTTTGCAATGCATCTCTACTTTCTGTGACTTAGGGTTTAAGTGAGAAAGACCTAATGCTTTTCGTGAGTTGCTGCGGTGGTTAGATGTACTTACTGTGTCTGGTCCGAGTTCAGCTGAGGCTGTTATAAATGCAGGTCCTCTCTATTTGTCTCCTGTAGTAGAGTTCTTTATTAGCCACAGGACTTCCCCTGTATAGATTCTTAGAAACTGTGAGAAAATTAAAGAACTTAAATCCAAATGTGTTTTGATAAAGCCATTTTTTTTTGGGAGGTGTTAGAATTCTAGTTCTTCTGTGATCCTTCTTTGAGTTTTAGGATACGTACTTAGAAAAGGGGACACAGTCCCTGGGTATTGTCTTTTTTTTTTTCCCCGTAAGATAAAGGCTGAGCATAAACTTTGCCTCATACCGTGTATTTTTAAAATAAAAAATGGATTGTTTGCTGCAGTATCCCATTAGAGATGTGGCTCAGCTGGTTCTTCCTATACCTCTTTCCTCCTCAGGCTCTCTTTGTAATCCGTGTTTCTTAAGATGGATTGTGCTTATTTTACTTGTTCTCGATAGTTGACCTGGCATGTATTCAAATGAGCTCAGTTTTCCAATGTATCCTGAATGCTTTATCTTGTTTGGACTTTCCTTCAAAACTCCATTTCCTTTGACAGTTTTGCTAACAATTTTTTCATAATTAAAAAGGGTCTTTAACAGGGGGCCGGTTAGCTCAGTCAGTTGAGCGTAGTGCTAACAACACTAAGGTCACGGGTTCAGTTCCCGTTTGTACCCAATGTGATGCGAGATCTAGTCGAGAGGTGGCGTCCCTGGCAGCAGGGAGGCTGGATTAAAATGATCTCTAAGGTCCCTTCCAGCTTAGGCCATTCTGTGATTCTGTGATTGATCTCAGAATAGATAAATGACCAGAATCCTGGGGAATAAACAGTACATATTTAGGTTTATTATGCAATTCAAGGTGGAGCAATCAGGTTTTTCTGCATAGGGACACCATGTGAACATGGGTCAAGGTTATTAGTGAAATCCCTGAAAACCATGGCTCAGGGTTACTGTTTATCTAAAAAATCTTAAGCATACACAAGGCTCGCTTAATAGTCTACGACTAAAACAATGCCTTTATAACCTTGAGACTTAATGCTTAAATTTTATTTGTATTTGATCTGTGCAGATTGTTTCATCGTCTTAAGTGGAGCTGTCAAGCTGAGTGTGTTTTAGTGGTGTTGATACAGCTATTGGCTTGAGATAAACATGTTTTATAAGAATATAGAAATAGTAGATAAGATTCTAATGAGATTTGTAGGCATTTGTCCTTTTCTAGTTTTTAGTGTTATGCAGCTGAATATACAAATGCAGTTGAAAACTTAAGAATATGCTTGTTGGACTTGCTCAAAAGTCAGAATCTTATTTTCAAGGGCTCTGCCGGTGGCAAGGGGTTTGAAAGAGCCTGTTGGCATTAAAAAGTTAGTGGAATCTTGGTACTTAATTGCCTGAACCTATTTTTCAATTTAATTTGAAACTTACTTTCTATTGTTTCTGAAATTTCTTTCATACTGTGTGGGATACAGCTTTCTTGAGCATTTAGCTTTTTGATTTGTATAAGAGTGGATCAATGAGATTGTTGTGTTGCTTTGTTTCTTATTAGCTTGTGAAGTTGCTCTTTTTTCAAAAAAAAAAAGGAAACAATAAAGCAAGAATAGTTGTTGTTTTTAATTATATAAGAAAAACTTTGTTATTATCAAAACATTTAATTTAAATAAATAGCTTATGGATGGCCAAAAAGAAAATGAAGTTACTCTATCAGGTTATAAAGGAAAAGAGCCTTTTTGTTGATAGAACAATCTTAGTGGACTGGGAATAAATCCAAATGTTTGTTGTACTTGTTAAAATAACACTTTGTTTGACTGTTAAATGAAGTATGGAACCTTCAGCTTTGTTTGTAGAAGATGAGCTGTTATTATGATGTGTTGAACCTAATCTAGTTTCATCACAAGTGGTTATTTGGCAGGACTTCACTTACAGTGAATACTTAATCTTTCATATACCTTGTGTAGAGGTAACTGTGCCTATGTAGCAATTGCCTTGGTTGTTTGAATATTGAAAACACCTTTTGAAAAAAGAAGCCTTGTACTAGTAGGAGGCTGAATTATGTATAACGCTAGAAAATAAACTAAGTGGTAGAAACTAAGTAGGATTGTGGGTTACTGGAAAACTGTTCCTTGAGAGCTTAGAAGATAGGACAAGAAGAAAATCGCTTGTGAGTATAGACTCTGGGGTAGTGAGGAAACAACCAAAAACTGCCAGGAAAAATAATCAGTTAAGTGATAGTGCTGGTGGTAAAAAAAAATTGTTTAATTTGAATGCTAGAGTTAATGCTTTTTAATCTCTTTCTTGCCCTGGAAAGCAATATCAAGTGAATAATTCTTTCCCTGACAGCTGAATGCAGAAGTTACCTTGGATAGATGTAGTAAATCTGTTTTAAAATAAGGAGCTGAGATGGGATCCTTAATCCAGGGTTGATCTAATGGCCAGATAGTACTGTGAGATACCTGTTCTTGTAAGTGTTATGCTCCTCCATGACTGCAACAAGCGCTTTTACTGGATTTTCTTTCCATTTAATATTTCAGTTGATTTTTTGCTTCCTTCTAGCAGTATAATAAAAAACCTGAATGTCCTTCTTGCTGTGAACTAGCAGCGAATTGCACATATGCAGCCTTTTTTTCTTTAATTATGGAACTACAGAGAGATATGCACATACTGTAAATTTATTAAGCACCTTTGGTATTTGCATTTTGCATTTCTTTGGACTTAATTGTATGTCTTCAATGTTGTGTTCCTAATCTTTGCCATTACATATCTGTGTGATTCTCCAGCTGAGCCCTGACTTTTCTTTTTTTCATACTGATACATTGTTTGCCTCCTTATGCCATCAGTGTGGTGGAACGCAGCAGGTATGTTTTGCTGCGTATTTATGTGCACATCAGAGCAAAGTGACGTTAATGGTCATGACACTGTAGATAGTACAAGGAAGTAGAAACTCAGATCTCAATAGGAGATTGGAATTGAAGTCTGTTTTCCTTGTGATCTCCAGCGTGAATTGTGACCCCAGTTGAAGATTAGGTAGATTAAGTTTTTTAATAGTTAACCAGATTTTAATGTTTTTAGTCCTGTGAGTGCAAAGGTATCTGGCTTCTGTGCTGTGTCCCCTATGTAAGACAGCACATTTTTAAGGTAGGATCTGAGTCTGTTAACACAGAGTTAGTACTTAGGAACGTTTGGAGTAAAACTTGATTAAAAATACTGACTCATGCAGATTTTGTCGGTTTACAAAGTCACTGTGCTACATCAGTTATTCATATATTATTATTGTAGGCATTTAAGTGGTGTGGATAGAAGTAGCTTATCTGCAGATAGATTTGTGTTGTTTTGTTGTTTGTTTTTTTGTATTGCCATTTATGGTTCAGAGTTCACATTTATTGGTGTGGGGTTTTTTTTAATGATACAGTATTATGTGATGCACCTATGTTATAACCTACTTTGAAATTTCTAGGTAGATTTTTTAAGATGTAGATTTTCTTACAGGTTTTTTGCAGATTTTTAACTATTTTTGTGAAGCATGTGAAAGTGGATGGCAATTTTTTGTACTTTTCAGAAGACAATAGAATTTCAAAAATTCTTGCTGTTCACATTGTTTGCTGCAAAACTTCTCCACTTAAATATTTTTTTGAATACTCGCAGAAATGACCTTTGCTTAGAAATACCATAAACTTATTTTAAAAGTTCATATATTGCATTAGATTGATAAAATTGGGCAGGTGAAGTTCCTTAGTTCCCACTTTCCTGTATACATCTTTTGTGACTCTAATATTTAATTTCTCTTTATTTATTTACGAGAGATTTGGTTAATCTGCTGGATTAGTTTAAAATGTAAAAGAGGACCATTTTTTTTGTTTTGACTAGTTCACTTTGAAACAGAACACTGTGTCCCAAGTGGCTCAGTAAATTGAGCTGCCTCAGCTGCAGCTAAAAAAATTATATTTAAAAAAATATTTTAAAAAAATTTATACTTGCCTAGATTTTTTTCAGGTTACTGTTTTTCTATTTCCTAATTACTTATTTGGCATTAGTGAATATTCCTATCGTGCAGTAAATTTCAGGCAACTAAACCAGCATACAAAGTTTCATTGCATGGTGAGGGTTCATATCTTTTGTGAAATTATAAAGCAGCTATTATGGTAAAAGTAAACAATTCAAATGAATAAAATTCTCTGGAATAAAGTGGAAAGAGTTAATGGGCTGATAATATCTAATTGCACCCCAAGATAATACACGCAGTGGTTTCTATGGCAAGCGTATCTCATTTGGAAGGAGTTGCTATAATTGCTTGTTGTGCAGATGAAGATCGCTTCAGTTTAAAAATATTTTTATATTTTAATGTTCCCGAAACTTCTTCATAAAGATATTTTTTTTAAATACAATTCTTAGTCGAACATGTACACTTATATTTAGTATGTACTGGACAGAAGGGTGTCAATGGCTATGTAGTTTGCCACTAAAGTGTATAATTACAATTAGACATGGCGGTTGTTGCATTGTGGTCTTGGATCTGGGAACCTTTTTTCCTTTAAAGTGAAAAATATAACAGAGGCAACTTCTTAAAATTATCTTTGATAACTGGAAAATTCAAATTAATTTTTATTTCAGAGAAGTAAATCTGGAATGGTTCTGGTAAGCTTTTATACCAGCATCGAACCTTGACGTGTCGATATAGATAAAGTGCTAACAATTGTGGTTTAAAGTGCATGTTTGTAGTACACCTAAAATCAATTAGCTTGTTGAGAAATGACATTAAAAAATCTAAATGACTGTAGAGACCAGTTTTTAAAATGTAGGTTGTGACTTAATCTTCCTCCACATTTAAAAACAGAGTAAAGAAATACTCTCTGCTGATAATGCATCGTTTTTGGAAGGAGTTGCAGGGGTTGAGTTTGAATAGACTTGCTTTCTTTTTTGTGAAGTGGTGGTTATCTTGAAGATAATCTTCTTAAATATTTACTTGAAGCAAAAGACAAATAGAAAATTCTGTGCCACCAAGTGTTGGGGCTGTTGAGTGCTGACCAGTGCCTATTTAAAATAATCAAAACTTGACACAGTGAAGTCTCTTTCATACACACAGTGTTTTCTTCACCCACAGCGTTAGCTGGGACAGCAGTGCACACTGCTCTAGACTGCAGGTTCCTGAGCACGGGGATTGTTTTGAGTACTTGTGCAGGTGTGGTGATCTTGAAAATGCAGAATGTCCAGTATATTGTAATTTTATAAAAGTAATGTATATTTAACAACTTTTGAATAGTATATAGCCCTTTAGCTCCATATGGAAATCTTGATGTAGTAGTCTACAAACACCACTCGTACTTATGATAATAAATCTATGCTAAAGTTATTTGCAATCTGTAGATGCCTTGCGTATAATGGAATTTGTTTTGTAATATAACAAGAGCTTGTCTCTGCCTTAAATATGTTGCATTCTAAAAAGAATGGGAACCAGGGAATTATGTTCTATACTGATGAAGAACTCAACAGCACGGAAATAATAAACCAAGATGAAAAAAATACTTGTTCTGAGAGGCCGTCTGAGAACCTGTTCTATGCTACTTGTTGCTGTTGTCCCTTCCTGCAATAGATTGCTTGCTTTTTAGATTGGCTGAGGTAACTTCTGAACCTGAGCCTTTTAAACATTTGTTTAATAAATTCAGATAATTTTAAAACAGGCTAGATAATCTTGATAGAGCTTGGTTAGGGAACAACTCCACATGTTGCTCTCTAATCAGCAGGTAAAAACCTATTGAGAAAGGGTGAGGGTAGGAAAGATGAAAAGGAGTAACAAACAGTTACAGGTGGGCTGCAGGTGTTAATAAATTAACTTAATTGTGCTACTGCTGGAACAGCATACAGAATTATGTGCTTTAATGCCATGAAATAGTTCTTAAAGCCCCCAGGGTTTAACAGTTGTTGTTTGTTGCTAGGGAAGTTTGGCCTCCTACGTTGCCTGGCATAATAGGTCCCTGCTTTGTGTGTAGCGTTTCCATCCAAAGTGATTAAAAGCAGTCTCCTGGTTGTCATGCCTGTCTGTTCCATTAATCACGTGATTAGCTTTCTCTTTGTCCCGTTGTCTTAATTTCCAGAAAACTCAGCTAGAATACCTTGTCTTGACTTGGGTTTGTAGTTCAGAGCTAATCCTGAAAGAAAACACGGGTGTATGCTCATGTATTCTTTCACAGTGTAGCACACACACACAAAAAAGTGTTAATGGAAGCAAGAAATACCATTCTTGGAGTAGTTTGGTTCTAATATACAAAGGTTTTGTAGCATAAAACTAATATAGTTGCTGATAAAATTGATTTCTGTTTCTTACTTTTTAGAGGCCATGCCCCTGTATAAAGCTATCTCGGCTCTTCAATAGGCCAATCGCTATAAGAATGCAATTAATCTACAGGTTTTGCAAGCTAAAATCTGATTTTCCACTTTTATTTTCCCACAAATAACTGGCTTGCTTGAGTGGATGGGAATGCCTCTCTCCTTTTTCTGGTTATGCATTGAGAAACATTGACCTGAGTAGCCCAACAGAAATCTTCGGACTTTTGATATTTTCAAAGTTGTAAATGAAGTCACCTTCATGCTTGTAAGAAAACTGAAAATGCACAACTGATGGACTTGGCTGTTTGCTTCTGTGGCAGTAGGTGTGCATGAGTGGTTTACTTCAAGGAAGAAGCATTAAGTTCTTAGTGAAAAAGTGGATGTTTTTATTGAATACTTAAGGCAAATTTGGGATGTGCTTATGATTTCCTGAACTTGTGATGGAACGGTAAACGGTAGCCTCAGTATTTGTCCCCTAAAGCACCTTTTGAAACCCACTTAATAGCATTGGAGTGGTTTTGTTTCCTAATGACCACTTTCATGTTCTCATTCTGCCTTTATTTGCATCTATAGCCAACTGTTTCTAAGTCTGTGAGTCTCTTGTCCTTCTTCAGCCACCACTTGCAGTCAGTAAATGCTTCTAGTCCTGTTGTTTCTAGTAAGGACAAAATTATCGCAAAGCTTTAATTATTGCTAATACTTAGTACTGACATCATGAAAAGGGTGTGGATTTGAGTAATTTAATTAAAACCTAATTATATTTACTGTGCTTCTTTGTACACAAGCAAAAGCAATATCCTCTTGGTTTTATTGGTCTTTAAATGTCTATGAGTGAATAATGAAAAAATCAGTATTGCATATAGATCTTCTGATAGTGGCAGTGATGAGTAAAGATTCTTCTCTAGCATGGAGCAGTCCTTAGCTTAAGAAAAGCTGCGAGTGGAGAGGCAGAATAAGATTTAGATCATCTTTCCAAGACAAATAAACGTAATATGTCTACATGAACTGTTGATTTCTAGTAATAGGTTCCTCCTGCAATTGCATGTTTTTGTTAAACTGAAGACTTTAAAAGAAGAAATTAAGGAAATTAAGTTTGATATAAGTAGTCTCCTATTCAGACCTCAAACTGTTCTATATTAGGAGCCTAACATATCTAGTGTCCAAATCTCCCAGATAAGTATCGTTAGGCATTTTTGATGTAACTGCTGAAAAATCCTCCCTTTCAGATATATCTTTGTTTTATTTTTCCTTCTCTCTGAACTTTCTTTCCCAGGAATAGTCAAGATCCCCCTTTGTATTTGTTATATTCAGTTTAGTAAGCGTTCAGCAGAAAGTTCCAGCTGATGCCTAAAATACTCTTGTTACTACCATCTATTCAGAAGAGGTGAAACAAAATTAATTATTTCCCTTCATCTCTGTTTAGTATATAAAGAAAAATTTTAGATGACAGACATGATGTAATCTTAACTTAAAGAATTTATTAAGAAAATATATTTGTATGAAAAAAATACAGGGGCTTAGAGATGACTGAAAAATAAATGTATTTTTGTGATAATATTGTGAATTTAAGTTCAGTTATAAAACAGATTTTTAGAACATTTTGCGTTTTGTGATGTTGACGAGAGTCTGAAACATCTCTATTTTGAGAAAAGTAAAACCAGGCTTCAGTTAGAGACATGCAAATGAGACAGCCTCTGTTTCTGTTCCTCTCAAGTCTTTGTGCTTTATTCTTTCTGCGTCTAATGTTTTTTGGGGTCTTTTCTTGCAGTTTTCTTCTTAGCCCTTGCAAATTTTGAGTTTTTAGAAGCATTTTCTTTGTGAAGTCTTCTCTCATGAATCAAGAAATTTGTCCAGTGATGTTTTGTCTTCTGTGCTGTCTTATTAGTCTAATCACTTGGCATATTGTCTAATACTGGCATGTAGTCTAATCACCTGTAGGTTTGTATATGCTTCAGTGATAAGGTTTCATTTGTGTAACTGTCAGTAAGACTTCACAACATGACGCAAAACTCTGTGAAGTCCTTGGTAATCTTTTGGGTTGATTGATAGACTGTGAAAGGTTTGGCCTGGAGTGAATAAATGACCATCAAATCCTCTTTCTCTTTTTCACTGCTGGGAAGACCATGTGCTGGCTATTCGACAGGAGTCTGAAAAGGAAAGGCTGAGGTTTTGTTCGGTGGTCTGTGGGCTAATTCTTAATGAGAGCGTGTGTGCCACTTGTACTCCATTTAAACTGAAAAATCTGTGTGCTGACCTCTTGTCTGGTTTCTGTGCTCTGTGAAATGGCTGCATTTCTTTGAGATGCTTTTCACTCTACTGGAAGAAAAGTGTGTTTAAATGCAGAAATGTAGAGGGTGGAGAATAAATAGTTCATAATCTCTGAAAGGGAAATGGTAAAAAATGGTGTTAGTGTTCCTGCTAAATACTCTAAATAGCGAACTTACTCAAGAAGATTTTTGTAAATATGATGTTCTAACACTTCCCCTTGGTTTATAGTGTAATACTGAGATTCTTAATATACAAGTCTACAAAGCCTATTTTAGCTGCTCTGCTAATGAATACTATAAAGTAATAAAATAAATGTAGCTTTATACTTCATATTTTCTGTGAATAGAGAGTTGTGCTATTCAGTTTGCTGCATTAAGGAGGTGGTTCAAATTTCAGTGACCTGATTTTCTGTTTTGCCATCTTTCCTGTGTGAGAAGGGAAGGCATTCTTTGTGAGCCTCTTTAAATGAGAGAGAGTATATGAACACAAGCAACAATTTTATGTGTTGTTATTTCAAGTACTCAATCTATTTGGACTTGAGCTGTGTTGTTACAGATGCTAAATACTATGTGCTAAGCCTGTTTTTTTCAAGTAACTTTTGAACACGTGTAGTACTTCCTTAGTATCTGAGTTAATTAACCTGCCAAAATAGTTATTCTGATAGTTCTGTTGCAAGAACTTAAGTTCCACGTACCAGAAGTAATCAAATACTCTTCATGTTTAGATGAAGAGGATGACTTTGTCAATAGAAAAATTACCCTGAAGCCAAAAGAGAATGGGACGTCCACGATCGGTCATCCAGAAACAACTGCAGTGAAAAAGGAAGATGTAAAACCACGAGATAAAAGCAAACCATTATCTCCAGTGAAACAGACTCCCACCTCAGCACTTGATTACTTTGGGACAAGTAGTGTCCAGCGATCAGAAAAGAAACTGGTAGCAAGTAAAAGGAAAGAAGTGAGTACTGATGATGTTCCTTTAGGCTGCTTGTGTATCTGGTACCAGATCAAAATGGCCAGTTTAATGACTGCAAGGAGGTTCTTAACTGCTTGTCCTACTTAATGTTACTTTTAAATCACTGCTCAATTATAAGTCCAATTCTGATATGTGCAGGCATATCAAGGCCTCAAATGCAAGTTTAGAGTTGCATGTCCATGCTTGTGAAGATAGCACAGGGTTGAAATTAATTTTCTCTGTTGCTTCTTCTTGAGTGTCTTTTCTTAAGAAGTTTTCCAAGATAAGTGATTGGATGGGATAACTTGTAGTTGGAGGTGTAGAGTAGGAGGGAGGGAAAGGAGATTTGTTTTTCCGAGCTTCATGGCATGTATGTTCATGGAATAACAAAGCACCAAATAAAGTACGGAGGAAATAAAAACTTGCAGTGTAGTTATTGATTTCTCTTTGAAGTGAGTCAACTGGTAGCTTCAGAGATGTTCAGCATTATTTGAGGAAATGAGATATAAATATTAGAGCATAGTTTTGTTTTGAATAGTGAAATATCTTGAAAACAGCCCTGTTTAATAGTGTTAGAGAGGTAGGAGTAAAATGCTGCAAGTCACGTTCCCAGTCTTTTTTTAGAAGTATACAAAATTAATCCATACAGATTAAATTATTATGATTTATGCAATATTGGGGAAATTGAACTATGTTTTTTTTCTAAATATAGCCTTCACAAAGCAGAGACAGCACACTAGATGATGAGGCCATTGCTAGGCAACTGCAGCTTGAAGAAGATTCGGAGGTAAAAGCTCAATAAATTTGCTACCCTGTGTCAAGAGCAGTTTGTTTAACTTAAAATTGGTTTTACTTTAGAAATTAAGATGGACTTTCTATGTATGCTGTAAATAACTGATAAAATTCATCTGTATACTTAACTCTTGCACATATGTGCAAACATAATCACGCAGTTATTTTTATGGGCATTTAGTTACATAAATAGAATTTTTTTTCCCCTGAGTGAAAGTTAAAAGCTGTTGCCATCCGTAGTTTGTTTCATGTGTCATCTGAGTTTTCTTACGGTTGAGAGAAATGTGAATGACCCTTATGTGTGGCTTAAACTTCCATGTTTGAATCCGTGTTAGTATGAGGGAAAGGTACGCTTCTCATATGTATTTGCTTGCTTTTGGGAAGATGATTCATTTCTCATATATTGGTAATATTCAATATAATTTGAAATAAATACATTGTACATACAAAACTTAGTTTCATCGTTGATCTCCTCAGAGGTATGGTGAATCTAGCTTTAATCTATTAGACATTTAAAAAACCTGTCAGAAAAAAAGAGGTGTTCTGTATTTGAACTGATCTTATCTGTAACACTCTCATTTTCTATATTTGTAATCAAAGGACTGTACTTTATTTCAGGTGTATTTCTGCCTCAATCTGATTTGCGTTTAGTAGTCACTTCCATTTTTTCACTGTATACAGTGAAGAGAAATGCATTTCATCGATGTGGGCACATAAAAATAATGCATGTGGCTATTGGTTTTATAAAGTCATTTCCTGGAATCTTAGAGCATGGCATGTTGGACTTGAAGACAATTACTGTAGGATTTGTGTTATTTTTGTTAAAACAGTGGTCAGTGTTCATCAGCAGCAATGTAGATAGACGGTTGGAGAATAGAAAAAAATTTTCCTCAGGGGACTGTACTGGATAGGAAAGGTAGCTTGATGATCAGTTACCACTGTAGATGTCACATGTATTTTGTTAAGTGAAATTAAAAAAAGAAACTGAGCTGCCTTTTTTTTTTTTTTTTACACTTACTAAATAGCTTTCCTAGATTCCATGTGCAGTATTTGTTCTTACTGGTTCTTCTGTCAAAGAAAATCAGTTGTGTAAGTAAAAATATTAAAAAAGTTGAACTATATTTGTTAACATTAAGTAAACAGAACTGGCAACAAGGGCAGTAGCTAAATTCTCCAGAACTACCGGTATTTTTTTTCATATGATATGTTGCTAGCAGTAAACAAGAATAAGCATTGTTCCTGCTTGTCTTTTGGGTCCGATTTTGGAAGTTTTCTAAAGCCAACGGGTTGCATCTTAATGCAGGTTGATTGTCGTGAGATCCTGCCTTCAAGTTTTTATAGTTAAAGTTTTGATTCTTAAATGAAATCACCTTTGTAGTTTTGAATGAAAAAAAACTATGGAGGGACAGAAAATCTCTTTGAAAACAGATAATACAGGCTTATTAATGTTTCTAGTGCAACAAATCCAAACTCTACTTTTCTCGTTAGACTTCAGTCTCTCATTTTGGGGGAAATAAGTAACTCTGCCATTTTCAGAAATTTATTGGCCTCTGCTAGGATGGGCTGTTTTCAGCTATGTACTGTCTTATTTTAGGTCAGCTTCCTGTAATTTGTCAGACATGAGCCTAAGAAATATCTCTCCTTTTTTCTTTCAGCTGGAGAGACAGCTGCATGAAGATGAAGAATTTGCAAAAACCTTGGCCATGTTGGATGAAACACCACGGAAGAAAAAGGTTGAATTCTCTTTAAACTTCAGTTTTCATAAATTGCATAGCTAGACGTGTTCTTATTTAGGCACCTAACCTTTGTTTTGAGACTTCTGTACAAATACATTAAAATCAGCAGGGTTTACATGAAAATAATATGCTCACTTTTCATACTTGCCTCCTGGATTTCTCTTGACTGAATAGTGTCCTATGAAATCAGACAGCAGATGTTGTATCTTTGTGCTGTTTCCTCTGGTCTAAATGAGGTTTTTAGTTCTTCTTCTAATCAAATGGTGTGTGTTGCCGAAGAATTGTGCTTCAGAGAGCTATAGCTCCCCTGGTTCAGGAGGACCAAATCAAGTAAATTGAGTCAACGGTACAAGTGGGTGAAAAGTGATGGCAGAAAAAGGAAGGAGGAGAATACTCTCCTTGCTTTGAGAGAAGGACCAAGCGGGAACTGTGAGAGTTTTGAGAGTAACCCCAGTGGTGGGAATCTTCCCAGTCCTTATAGCATGTGGGGCAAGGCGCAGTAAAATATTTGCTAGGTTGTACATAAAGACTCTTTAAAATTTAGAATTGCTAATTTGCATATAGCAAGTATTAGTACTTAGACTAATCAGTAAATCAATTAGGATTGAAATTTACTGTAGCCTGGCAGTTTGGCCTTTGACTTAAGGATGTGCATGGCTAAGTGCAGAATTTGCTCCTTTACCTCCCATAGGTAAGAGATTGTGTGCTGACTTGTGGTCAGGATCACGTTTGTTAGATGTCATTTGGTCTGTGCTGTACTTAATGAGGGGAAAACTCAGGAATCTGGACTTAATAGGAGCTCGGGACATGCATCTCTGACTTTGGCATTGCGTGTTTGTTTAGGCTCGGAAAGATTCAGGAGGAGAGCAAACAGCATCGAGCATCAAGAGCAGTCCTAATGTGACAGAAAGACATAAGCAGTCAGAAAGAGGTAGGACAAGAAATACAGAAAACATGTCACCAATTTACAATATTAATGAGACATCTTATATATATATATGTGCTCTCCTCCCTCTGCCTCCAAGCGAAAGCAACAAACTCAACAAGTGAAGCAAAGAATTATGCTCCGAAGCAGCAAACTAAATCAGAACATTCAAGAGGCACTCGCTTATCTGCACAGTCGTCTGACGGTAAAATAGCAGGAGAGCTGATGGATAAGACCTTGCCTTTGAAACCTAGCTCTAAGCTTGTGTCTCTGAAGCAAAAAGAAGAGATTGCTGAAAAGGAAAGAGGTGCTCAAAGTTCGGTATCAAAAGAAAAAACTTCTTCAGGGAAAGAAGAGAAGATAACTCCAAAGAAGGAGAAAATTTCTCCCAAGAAGACCGAGGTAGGAGCTATCAAAGTGAATTTAGTTGTCTTGGCGGAGTTTGCAGGAAGATGGTTTTCGTTTTTTACTGTTTGTGTGTCACTGTTTTAACTTGGTACTTTGACTCTTCTGGGCAATTGTCAGAATTTGAATTCTGGTAAGGCTTTAAGTTCCTAACCGTTGTAAAAATACAGGAAAAAACATAGCTGGAAAAATGTAAATTAAATGCATGGAGGCAGTGGGGGTTCTTTAATGCTCATAAGATATGCACGTACACTGCAAAATCAGTTCAGTGGGGTTTTTTTGTGTTTAACTTCCCTGAAAAAATGCAGAATACAGGAATTCTCATGCTTATGTAGTGAGTGCAAGCTTACTGCTAATGAATGTGGTGACCTCGTGAGTCTATGCTGCTGTTAGAAGGATAAATGGCATTGTTTTTTGTGTGTTTGTTTTCCCTTCACTCCCCAGTCTCCTATTTCTGAAACATGTTTCTTGTGGTTGATATGTTATGTAGGAATACAGTTTTCTTTTAGCTGTCTGATTCAGTAACTGTAATCGTAGAACACTCTGGCCAGTGTTGGCAACCTTAAGACATACCTTTTAATCATGAAGTACAAAATCAATTTTGACACCTAAATAACATTTGTGATTGGGAGGGAGAGCCTGCAACTCTTTTGAGGACATGTTAAGTATTTTTCTACTGATTGAAAAGCTTAAATGTCTCTTAAAAGTACTATGAAGTAGACTTTATTTAAGTGTAGGTCTTGTCGATACCTGATCATTAGTCTGAAAAAACAGGGTGTGAATTTAAAGCAACAGTATTTTGAATTAAGTGAGCATGTACATGTGGAATACAGATGAATCTACAGAAATTTAACAATAAACAATGAATACATATTTTATAAACTGTCACCTGAGTTTTTGAAATCTCTTAAAAGAACAACAAAAATACCTTGAAAGACAAGCACCAAACCCAGAGCAAGCTCTGGTATTGCATGTTAATAGATTAAAAGCAAGTGTTAGAACTTCAGTTTGGTGCATAAAAGTGTATTAAACTGTGATGCTTGCGGTTTTGGGTTTTTTTAATATATGTGTATATATAATATGCATATCAACTCTTTTCCCCTCCTGCCCCAGTCTGTAAGTCCTGAGGACTCTGAAAAGCGGCGAATCAATTATCAAGCCTACAGAAGCTTCCTTAATCGTGAGGGTCCGAAAGCGCTGGGTTCCAAAGAGATACCTCAGGTAGGTTTGCCTGCAGCAGAATCCTGTACGTAGAAGTGGAGCGTATCATGGAGTTGCTGCTGTAAGTGATCTGACAAGTATTGGCTAAACTGCTTAAAAACTGGTATTTTTTTTCAGATACAAAGTAGATATTGGGGAAAAAAAATAAACTGAAGAGTAATAGCTAAATGTAAGGAAACATAAGAAATAAAATTCAGTGCTTGGTTTATGAAGTCATAATAATGAAAAATAGTTACAAGTCTCGAGTTTGAAGATTGCTGTCACTCATTTGCCTGACACTCTATGCTTGAAGCACGGAGTGTTACAAGTAGGACTGGTCAGGTAAGCAGTGTGTAAAGTTTTGTTGGTAGCCGTTCCTTTTAATGGCTTCTGAACTTTTAGAACTGGTACCTAGCTAGGTATGATAGGCTTATTTTTAAAGTTTGATAGGGTACTTGACATGGTAGGGGGTTGAAAAAAGATTAAGTTGAAGAGGTATTTGGTAGAATTGCACCAGGTAATAGTATTTTCTTCAATGCTCTGGTTCTCAGGGAGCGGAAAACTGTTTGGAAGGCCTGACATTTGTAATTACGGGTGTTCTGGAGTGTATTGAAAGAGATGAGGCCAAGTCTCTGATTGAACGTTACGGAGGAAAAGTGACTGGAAATGTCAGCAAGAAGACAAACTATCTGGTTATGGGGCGAGACTGTGGCCAATCTAAATGTGAAAAGGTGAGTGTTCCTGTGCCTGAGCAGAGTAGAAGTGAAACTGTGAGCGGTTAATGTCTGATTTTCAGTATCTGTGCCAAAAGGGGGCAGTACTATCAATAGAGGATGTGTTAAAAAGGAAAAGTTGCCTAATGTTTTAGGGCTTTGTTTTGTTCTTATGTGTATATACACACATATAGGAAAAAACCCTTTTTGTTGTTGTTCCTAAACATAGTCTTTACTGGAAAGCACTTTAAAGTGAAGTATGTAACTCCTACCTTTACTTGACTTTACCTTTAATTCTTGTTTTTGCTCCAGGCATCAACTTTAGGGACAAAAATTATTGATGAGGATGGCCTCTTTGATCTTATTCGAACTATGCCAGGCAAAAAGTCCAAATACGAGTTGGTGGCTGAAACAGAGGTTTGTTTATAGTAAACTTAAGGATTTTTTTTGTGTATGTTTTGCTTTTGTTTGGTTTTAATTGAAAGGAGTTTTGATCTTTTGTTTTAGTAACAGTGACCCTGTATTTGTGTTTAAGACTTCTGCCTGGGAGCTATACTGGGTTTTTATTCCCACCTGTCAGTTTTATGCTCTGACATTATTCTGTGTTTTAGGTATCTGACTGAGGGTGTCATTGCCTGTACTTGGATTGTTTCAGTTTTAAACTTTGACTGTTTATTCTTTGAAATAAGATATTTTGACTGATACTGTGCGCTGCGTGGACAGGCCTGATATAAAATTGTAAAACGGGATGACTATATGTAAACCATGTATACACATAGTAGACTTTATGTGCACATAAAATTTTGTGTATGGTACTCGAACTAATAATATTAAAGGTAATTTTTTCAGGGAATACTGAAAAAAATGACAAGGTTTCTATGCACATCTAAATTGAGTCTGTAGCATCAGGTAAAATGTTACTAAAATCTCCATTAGCTCTACATGTTGTGCGTTCAGTCTGGCCATTGCTTTGTACTTTGGATGTGGCTAGACGGGAGTTGTTGCATATACAGGTATTATTGATGTCTTAAGGAAAAGCAACTCTTAAGCTTACTAGCTAATAACATTCACTCCCTTTTGAATTATTTTGGGTTGAACGCTTTCTGCAATTGTTTTGCAAAAGCTTTGTGAGCATTTGCCCCATTTGTTCCAACCAGGCAGTTATCAGTTGTGTATTTTTTTTAATGGTGCATCATGCTCTTAGAATGACCAGTACGTTTCCTGCCTCTTTCTTGGGGGATGTACTACAGAACCAAGTGCATTGTGTTTAACAGTGGCTTATTTTTCAGTGAGGAATATTTCTTTATCTGCTCTTCAAGTTTTTTGGTTTTGTTTTTTTGGTCAGTATATGAGCTTTGTTAGGTTTTTAAGCACTTCTATAGGCGAGTTCAAAGACAGCATATTTACTGTACCAGTTCTTTGAAATTTCCCATTAATTTCCTTACCTTTATTTTCCTAAGGCAAAGAAAGCAGAGTCAAGACCTAAAAAGACACCACAGAAAGCTGAAGCTGAGAGAAGGAATTTTAGCCCCTTCAAAAGGGATGCTGATAATAAAAAAAAGTCTACTCCTGAAAAAGGAGATACTGTCAAATCCGTGAAGAAAGGAGCTGCAGCTGTTCGAAAGCTCATGGACTGTACACAGCAGGCTGCAGAGAAGACAGAAGCCCCAAAATCTAAGGGGAGCTTGGCTTCTGAGATTAATGAAGATGGGACTGAGAGATTGCTATGGGTAGATAAATACAAGCCTGTATCTCTTAAGGCAGTAATTGGACAGCAGGGGGAGCAAAGCTGTGCTAATAAACTACTTCGGTGGCTCAGAAATTGGCACAAGAATACCTCGGAAGATGGACAAGGTGACCGGCCTGGTTAACTTTTCTCTATGTTCTTCTGTGCCAGTCGCTGCTTGGGGCCTTTGAGATAGCAGAGCAGCTCTAGAAATTGGGAATGAAGCTGCAGTCAGATGCATTTTCAGTAGCAGAAGCAGTTGTTCAATTAACACCCTCCTCCCCAAAAAAGAAGAGAACAGAATATGGTGTCTGAAAATATTTTTTTAAGGCTTGTGGTAGTTGCTTAAATGTGGATTCTTTTTTTTTTCTTTCCCCAAAAGAAACCACAATAACTCAGCAGTAATGTGTGTAAAAATGGGAATTCTTTCTCACCAAGGGAAATGTTGGCCAATGCTAACCTGTCTGTAGGCATGGTGAAAATACAGGATAGCAACATGGCTCAAGGGCTGCTGTCATGGGTAGGGAAGGGAGGAATTGTTAAGGTCCTGGTTCTGCTTGGCAGGTAGTCCATGTCCTGTGTCTGTGTCATCCTATAGGTGACTTTTGCTATGTTTGAAAGAGCATATAAATTTCATTTCAGTCCTAGTGGGTGGTGGGATTTTTGTGTGTGCAGTGTTTGGGACTTACTTTTAGTGATGCGGCTGTGAGGAAGTTGCTGAAATAGCTGCATTCTGTTAATAGCACTTTTTATTTTTCAGTTTAGACTCGCTGCAAGTTTTAAACTAGGGTAGTTCAAGCTGCTTTTCCCAAAATGATTAGGATGCAGATGTATATGCATGTTTTTCTATTCATGTTGGGCCTTAAATGAGGACAAACTCCAGTGATGTTTGATATATTCAGAAGTATGCAGTTTGTTTTGTAATACATTCCTAGGTAAAACTGGAATCTTCTTTTTATAGCAAAGACCAATAAAACTGGAGGCAAAGATGATGGTTCTGGTTTTAAAGCAGCATTACTTTCTGGTCCACCTGGAGTTGGTAAAACTACTACAGCTTCTCTGGTTTGTAAGGTGAGTCTTGTGGTAACAAGTTGCTCCCAGCACTTGTTATTAGATACTGATTCTATATCTGCGTGCAGATACAGAGTGAAGGTGGATAACCCCGCGGTGACCAGCGTCTGCTCCCAGCCTGGTTCCACCTGCTCAGAACAGGGTTACAGGTGAAACTACGTGGGTATTTAGATACTCCTATCAGGTCTGGAGCTAGAGTGTGCAATGGGTGTCTGCTTTTCTTTCTGTTAGAGGAAGCGTATTGCAGTATATTTAGCGATTGGAAATGGCTTTCAAGAGTTATGAGCTTGTTTCTGCAACAGCTTTTGTGCTAAAATTCGTGGGAGTCAAATTCTGGCAAGTTTTTCTAAAGTTTCTATGATAGACTTGGTTATGGTTTTTATATATCTAACAAAAATATCTTTCCTAGACTCATTCTAAATTCAAATACTATGTTAGGATGAGAGAAGTTGGCAGGGCTATGCGTCCATTTCTAAATCTGAATTTAGAAATTAGTTTTTCCTAACTTAGCTGGAACACTGTGTTCCATTAACTGTGTCATGAGAATCGGCTGAGAACTGCATATTGTAGAAATACCCTTAAAGCTAACCTAGTAATAATGCTCCTATATCAAGTTACAGAGTATCTTTGTTCTTATTTGGCTTGCAAGAACTTTCTTAAAATCTGATGCCAGCTTGGAAGTGTTGAGAGCTATTGTCAGCTATCTGATCTTTGTGCTGAAGAGGGATGATTGCTTATGTCAATATTTGAGTTGTATAATGTAACTCCTCATCTTCCCCCTGCCCTGGAGCTTTGTGCCCACAAGCTGGTGGCACACCCAAAACAAGACCTGCAGAAAAGCTGGCTGTGCTGGCTTGTGCTCGTTTCTGCACAAGCGTTGTTTTTTTTCTGCTTCTGGTTCCCAGCCTTGCTTGCTCACAGCTGCTTCGCGTCTCTGCAGAGCATTTCACTGTGCTCCACAGGAGGAACCAACAATACCGGGTGGTGGTTCGAGCTGTGGGAACAAAGCTTCCGCAGCTCATGCAGGGGAGTTGGAGCAGCTGAGTTAAGCTCTTTCGGGGCCTGCTGTGCAGGCTAGCAATGTTGTGAAACATTAGGAGTGCTAGGGGAGTGCTGTGTTTCTGAGCTGTTAAATAGTTAAAAGCTTCTCTTTCTTTCAGCTCTGTGGCACTTGTCCTGACTCCTTGTGCATAAGATGTTGATATGCAGCTGGAAATACCATGAAGCTTAGGAAGCCTTGGCTCACAGTTGTGTTTCTTTCCCTGGTGGCAGTTCTGTTAATCCTTCAAAACTAAATCAGTGCCACTGTCTTCCCCCATGCCCCCTTCCCTGCACACCCATCTGCCCCTCTTATGCCCAAAAAAGATATTTTGTTTTTATCTTTTCTATGTCTAGTTATAAATATTTCTGGAGTGCAAGAGAAAAGGAGTATAATGGGAGAAAGGAATTAAAGCCACAAATTGTACTTGAAAAGGTTGTTGGAAGGGCTTTTCCTGAGAACTCTGAAATACTGTTTCTAATTCTGAGCATGCGTATGCTCTTTCACTGATCTGTGCTCTCTTTTTGTGTGTGTGGTTTATGTGTTTGGACTAGGAGCTGGGATATAGCTACGTGGAGCTGAACGCCAGTGACACGCGCAGTAAGAGCAGTCTGAAGGAAGTAGTTGCTGAATCACTTAACAACACCAGCATCAAAGACTTCTGTTCTGGTATGGCTGTTGTTTGAAGGAGGATTTTTGTTGTGTTTAGACTCCAGTTACAGGAGGGACAGAGCTTCCTTATTACGCAACAGTGTTAGGAACTTAATTTGCTCATTGCGTGGAGGGATCTTTACTAGGGGTGGCTTTGTTTTAGTAAGCTATTTCATGTTCAGTTGTAGAGTTGAATCCTATTATCAGTAGAACTATTAATCTGCACAAACTATTCAAGAGCTCTGCAGTTGCTCTTCTGTTGTGTGGGACTTCATTTGTGGAAGATGACATGAGGTTATAGCCAGTTCTGTTCCAAGGACATAAATTCATGTGATTGAGTGGCAGAGCAGGAAGTTCACCACCACCTCAGTTGTGTCACATGGGCTTACCGAACCTGTAAAGCATTGCGTAAAACTCTAAGCAAGACTCTTAATTTATTCCCATTTCATCTTCTTGTCCATGTTCATTTTCAGGCACATCCTCATCAGTTAGCGGGAAACATGTATTGATCATGGATGAAGTGGATGGTATGGCAGGCAATGAAGACAGAGGAGGGATTCAGGTGAAACTGCTATAGTTATAGTTCCTAAGAGTACATACCATGTACAGCACAAAATATTTCAAGCCAGTTTACTGTCCTCAATGCATGGCCCATAGAAAGCCTCAGCAGAGTACTGTTTGTTTGACCTTCTTGAGAAATCTGTATTCGTGTAAGAAGAACTATCCACTGGTAGAAGTGGGGTGGGGTGGGAAAGATACTTCTGTAAAAAAAACAACAAAAAAACCCAGACAACCTGGCATGGTGAACTGTGGTGTGTGCACGTTAGATGTTTATTCCCGGACAGGTGAATTTATCCTCGGGTCTCTGCAGCTGATGTCGACCTGTAGTGGGAGGTTTGTAATCTGACTGAGAGAGTCGCTCTCTTCACTAGGCAGTAACACTGAATAAACAGTGCAGCAAAGACAGTGTTATACTTGTGTTCTCCGCAGCAACTCCAGTTTTAGCTTCTGAAGATCTCCTGTGGTCACATGCAGTATTTTGACAATAAATACAGATCTTCAGCTCAGAGGCAGACATTTATATTTGAGGAATATGAAATTGAACCGAGTTTCACTTTCAGTTAGAACAGTCAACGTTTGTTCTGGTGTAAGCCTAATAATGCTGTTGAGCTCTTTGGATGGGGAAGAGCTGATCTTTTTACTTCTGTTTCTTTGCCGTTTGTGGCAGGGTGCGATCAGGAAGATGTGTGCTCCCTCTGGACACACTGGCCTTTGGATGAATGAATCTAGTTCTGCAGGTGGACAACTCTACTCTGGACTGTCTGTCTTAATTTCTTTATGAAGAATGATCTAAAGATGACTGCTGGGAGTGATAGTGGAAATGGGTAGACAGCAGATTTATTGCAGCTGAATAGAACAACTGAAAAAAGTTAGAGAGGGGCTAGGTGTTTGCTGTGTAGAAACATGATTACAGTAGGAAGAGTTTTATAGACTTAAATCTGTCAAGGATCTGATTTAAGGCAGGGACTAATGCAAGCATTTTAAACACTTCTCTGAGGTGTCTAATGTAGTTTTTGTAATGTGTTTAAATCACAGGAGCTGATTGCTTTGATTAGACATACAAAGATACCCATCATCTGTATGTGTAATGATCGAAACCATCCTAAAATTCGTTCCTTGGTCCACTACTGTTTGGATCTTCGTTTTCAGAGACCTCGCCTGGAACAGATTAAGGTAAGAAAGCTGTGGCTGTATGGGCTGAACTGAAGTACCATCAGAAACTATGGAACTGGAAATGCCACTTAAAACTTAATCACATCAGTGACTAGCTCTGCTTTTCAGAATGGGTTGTCTGAGCGTTTCTTTCCAAAGAATGAAGTAAACCAAAGTCTTTCTTAAATATATCCAAAGATATTTTCTTTTTTTAAATGGTCATATGCTTTTCTTTTTCTTACACTAGTGACAAGGGAAAAGTTATGTTTATATGAGAAAAATTATGTTCTTAAAAAACCTAGAAATACATGGTAATGCTCTTTCATAGGTTGTCAATGCATTCTGTAGGGACAAGAATTTGTAGGAATTCTCTAATGACAGTTTCTCAATTGTCTGTATTACAGGGTGCCATGATGTCTATTGCATTTAAAGAAGGTTTAAAAATTCCACCACCTGCTATGCAAGAGATAATCCTGGCAGCAAATCAGGACATTAGACAGGTAAGTGCCAATTCAGCACCAGTGTCCATTCAGGGAGCATGTCCTGTAAAATTCCTTGACTTCAATGTAACATTTGAACAGTATTTTTATTTTCATGTATAGAGATAGGGCTGTTTCCTGCATGAGTTTTCCATTTAAATGCTGTTATGCTACTAAATTGTAAATTTTGTTTCTCAGGTTTTACATAATCTTAATATGTGGTGTGCAAAAGATAAAGCATTGACTTATGATGAGGCTAAAACAGATGCTGGTAGAGCCAAAAAGGATATCAAACTGGTAAGTGTAAAATCACAGAATGTTCGGGGTTGGAAGGGACCTCTAGAGATCATCTAGTCCAGCCCCCCTGCCAGAGCAGGATCACCTACAGTAGGTCACACAGGAACATGTCCAGGCGGGTTTTGAATGTCTCCAAGGAAGGAGACTCCACAACCTCCCTGGGCAGCCTGTGCCAGGGCTCTGTCACTCTCACAGGGAAAAAGTTGTTCCTAATGTTTTTGTGGAACCTCCTGTGCTCCAGCTTGTATCCATTGCCCTTTGTCCTGTCATTGGACATCCCTGAGAAGAGCCTGGCTCCGTCTTCCTGACACTCCCCCTTGACATATTTATAAACATTTATGAGATCACCCCTCAGCCTCCTCTTCTCCAAGCTGAAGAGACCCAGCTCCTTCAGCCTTTCCTCATACGGGAGATGTTCCACTCCCTTCATGATATACTGGATTAGGTTTTACTGTCATATTCTGATATAATTACGAGGCTAGAATCTTCTGAACTAATGCACCAATAGCTGGGATGCAGGGAGTTCTCAGACTTGTGACAGATAGTTGAGGAGCAGTAAATCCCAAACTGATTGCATATTTTGATGTACTGGTCTCTTGCATAAGATGCAGTTATGAAACTCATACTTCTCGTCTTGCGTCCTCTAATTTAGGGGACAGTTTTCCAAATTGGTAAAGGGCTAGGCAGGAAATACTGAACATTGAACTTGTTCTGATAAATTCAGGTATTGTTGGGTATCATTACTGAAGTAATTTTGTTGATACTGTGCTGTGTGTTATTGTTTGTCCTGATCTGGAACCCACTGACTTCTTGAAATTTCATTTACTTTAGGGTCCTTTTGATGTTGTCCGGAAGGTTTTTGCTACTGGAGAGGAGGCTTCTCGTATGTCTCTTATAGACAAATCAGATCTTTTCTTCCATGATTATTCCCTGGCACCTCTCTTTGTCCAGGAGAACTATGTACACGTGAAACCAGCTGCTGCCGGGTGAGTTATTCTATACCTTAAATTGACACAGACTGTCGTGCCAGCAAGTAAAACTAAACTAAAACATATCTGGGTGTTTCTGCTTTGTAACACAATCCACTCTGTGTTTGGTTTTTTTCCAGAGGAAATCTGAAAAAGCACTTGGTGCTCTTGAGTAGAGCAGCTGATAGTATATGCGACGGTGATATAGTGGACAGACAGATTCGTAGCAAGCAAAACTGGAGTCTTCTTCCAACACAGGTGAGTGCTTAAGACTCATTTTACATGCTTTATGGGTGCCCAGTGTGAAAGACTGATCCCTTGAAATTTGACTTGTGTAGTTCATACTTCATCTAGTATTCTCTGTTCTGCTG
This sequence comes from Apaloderma vittatum, assembly GCF_000703405.1. Taxonomy (NCBI): domain Eukaryota; kingdom Metazoa; phylum Chordata; class Aves; order Trogoniformes; family Trogonidae; genus Apaloderma; species Apaloderma vittatum. The sequence continues at coordinate 27,587 of NW_009696096.1, forward strand.
GTGAGTAGACAGTTTCGCATATCCATACTGTTGAACCCACAGTGTGTCATAAAATGAAGTCTTCTGAAACTTTGAAAAGCTTGAGCACCCAAGTCTGTCTTATTTATGCTCCTATCCCAGCCTCTGGTCAGGCTGTTATTTCTCCCAAAGCAGAGAGTACTGAAGCTTTGTCACTGTGCTTCTTTTAATGATCACTGAAACATTGACAAGACTTGTGCTTAAAGGGTTATGACTGGCATTGGAGAACGTATCACAGGTTTGGTTCAAAGGGACCTCTGGAGGTCCTCTAGTTCAGCCCCCTAACTTAGCACAGGTCCAAACAGAAGTTGCTTAGGAACTGAGCTTGCGGAGTTTATTTGGATTCCTGGTGTTCTTTGGAAACAATCTCCTTCACTGTGTCTCTGTGCTGGAGACCTTGTTTGTCTGAAGTTGGCTGAGGGATCTGGGGCTGTTTTTAGCCTGGAGGAGACTGAGGGGACACCTTATCGGCGTCTACAGGTACTTGAAAGGAGGTTGTAGCAAGGTGGGGCTTGGTTTGTTCTCCCTAGTGGTGAGTGATAGGACCCAGGGAAATGGCCTTAAGTGGCTCCAGGGGAGGCTCAGGTTGGATATTGGGAAGAATTTCTATACTGAAAGGGTTGTCAGCCATTGGAACAGGCTGCCCAGGGAGGTGGTTGAGTCACCGTCCCTGGAGGTGTTTAAGAGACGGGTGGATGCTGTGCTGAGGGACAGGGTTTAGTGCTGTTGATAAGGCTAGGAGAGAGGTTAGACTTGATCTTGAAGGTCTCTTCCAACTGAAACTGTTCTATGATTCTGGAAGTTGGCTGCTTATCTGACTGCATTCTAAAACGAGAAACATACAGGTTTGGGATATTATTTTTTTTTTTGTTCTTTTTCTAAATGGCTTGTAAAATCCAGATAATTGCACAGGTATTTTAGAACATGGTAACGAATAAAGTGGTACAAGAGATGAAGCTGTAACCTGAAAGGGATTGCACACAAACGAGCAACTGAAAAAGAGTTCTCTTAAAATGAGCCGTTTCCACTGTGGAACTGTATTGACTGCCCCCTTTTGTGCAGAGGAGTAGGGATAGTGTGTCGTGGTGCTAGTGAGACTAATTCGCTGTGGTATGTCCTGCCTGTTCCTTTTTCAGGCTATTTATGCCAGTGTTCTCCCCGGGGAGCTGATGAGAGGTTACATGTCCCAGTTTCCTGTCTTTCCCAGCTGGCTGGGGAAATTTTCATCCACAGGCAAACACGATCGTATCACTCAAGAACTGGCAATGCACATGAGTCTCAGGTAGTACTGATGTTCCTCTTCTGGTTTTTATATCGATGTAGTTCTCGTGTAGTTCATTACCTACCATTAATTCCTTGCTGTGCTTGATACAAACTTAAGTGTTTTTTGTGAGTATCCTCATATGTTGTTGGGGATGCTTTCTTAGCACTTAACCTGGAGAGCAGTCAGACTGCAAACACTTCTACTCTGGTCAGCAGTGCTGTGACTCTTTTCCTGTGAAGTTGTTTCTCAATTAGGGGTGCTCCCCAGACCCTTGGAGTACTGTGAATCAATTATCCCCAGTGTGAGTGTGGCGAAAGGAATGGCACAGTACAACTTGCAGTTAACTCTTACAGCAACTGAATTGTCTGTTTGCTGAGGACCTTACCTACTACAGGTTGCTTTTGTTGAGAAGTGAATGGTGGTGGTTTTGTACACAATTACTTACTACTTTCAATTTGACCAAGAACCCGGGCGTGCAAGAAGACGATAAATATGGAGTATTTGTCCCATTTGCGGGATGCGCTTGTCCGGCCCTTGGAAGACTTCGGAGCAGATGGTGTACAAGAAGCTGTAGCATTCATGGACTCTTACTGCTTGATGAAAGATGATGTTGAAAATATCATGGAAATAAGCATGTGGGGAGGCAAGCCCAGTCCTTTTTCAAAGCTGGACCCCAAGGTACAATTCACTAATGACTTTTTTTTTCTTTTATTCCATATCTTTTTTAAAGAAATCCTAGAATAATAGTTGTGGTATGGAGGTACTGCTGAAAAGCTGAAGTTGCTGCAGCTGTTTATTAACCGTTACTAGCTAATGGCATTCTTTGTAAATCAGTTGTCAAACATGCTATTTAAATGTACAGGGGTATGTCCTGAAAGTAGTGAACCTGTGCTCCGTTCACCAATCTTACACCTCTTGCTCCTGGTATAAAGAACCAGTGGCAGCTGGCTGTGCCCAGGGTGTAACTGTGGAACACAGAAGGGCTGGGGCAAGCAGGTGCTGTCTTTGAGCAAGCTCCTGGCTCTAAGCTGGATCACCTTCGTGCATTGCTTTTACCGTTGGGCAAGGGAGACGGGACGTGCAACTGTATTTGTTATGGTCCTGACACTGAAGTAAGGGGCTGGCTTGAAGCTTGTGGCTTTCATGGTCCCAGCTAGACTGAACCGCCAGATCTGGAGTGGTTTTATATGGTGTTTCTGCAGTGTGCAGCACATTCTCTTCAGTGGTTGGGGTTAGGTCCCTCATCTGGTACAAGGTGAGCTTAACCTCAAGTTCCTGCTGCAAACTAGGCAGGTGTGAACCATGAACCATGGCCTCCCCCATCCCAGGCCAAGTGCTCGGGGAAAGAGAGGAATTCTCGGTTGATGACTAAACCTACGCTACTTCTGGGTGCGTACCCCTAGTCTGAATACGCTGCTCCAGCGTGGTGGGTGTTCAGTGCAGCTGAAGGTGGCTTTGTTGTGAGTTGGGTGAGGTGGCAGCAGAACAACAGTGCTGAAGTTACTGGAGGCCTAAGTGAGAAGCATCTGAAGATGCACACTCGATCTGAGGACTTTGTGGGACTCATTTAAAATGAGCCTTCACCATACAGCTCTTAGGTAGTTTCTGTGTCCTTTTGTGAGTGTCCTCTGACTGCATCTTCCTGAAGGAAATACGATATGGACTCTGTAGTCAAGAGTTGGTTAGTTTACAATCTACAGTTCCTAAGCTGATGCTCATAGTGTTTCCTTTCAACCAAACAGGTCAAAGCAGCTTTTACACGTGCCTACAACAAAGAGGCACATCTCACACCGTATTCACTGTATTCTATCAAGACATCTAAAAGGCAGTCAGGATCTGCGCTGACCTTGGAACTGAATGATGAAGACATGAAGATGGAAGAGAACCAGTCTGATGAGGATGAACAAGACACTATTGAAAGTGACGCAATGATTAAGGTAACTTAGTTTTCTCAGTGTTAAACTACCACACAAAACTTCTTTGTCTTGTTACAAGTCCCAGAACAGTAACCATCATCTGAATTTTAAAATAATACATTTTATATGTACAGTGATTTTTAAAACTTATAGTCTCACAACTTGTATGTTTCTAACTAGTAGCAGCATGAAAATGTTATTTCCACCTTTTGCCTTCTGTTGGAATGTTGGACCAAAGTGAGACATCATCATAAACTCACAAATACTGCATCCAATTCCAAAACTTTAGTAATATTTTAGGTGTTGGGGGGGATGGTGCTGTTGGTTAGAAGCAGCCACAGGCTGGTGCTTGTGGCCTTCCAGTATCTTAAGGGGGCCTACAAGACAGCTGGTGAGGGACTGTTTAGAATGTCAGGTAGTGATAGGACTAGGGGGAGTGGATTAAAGCTGGAGATGGATCGGTTCAGATTGGACATTAGGAAGAAGTTCTTCCCCATGAGGGTGGTGAGACATTGGCACAGGTTGCCCAGAGAGGTGGTGGAAGCCCCATCCCTGGAAGTGTTTAAGGCCAGGCTGGATGGGGCTCTGGGCAGCCTGGTCCAGTGGGGCATGTCCCTGCCCATGGTGGGGAGGTTGGAACTAAATGATCTTTAAGGTCCCTTCCAAACCTGACACTTCTGTGATTCTCTGATGTTGCAGATGGCAATTCAGTAATACCCTTTGTACCTACTGCCAAATGCAAGAACTGTGGTCAGCCCTTAAGACTGAATATTGGGGATTCTGTACTCTCTGTGGCATTAAAAAACTCTACCTGAAAGGGGAGGGGAAGAGGAGAGTTGGCTTTTTCTTTTAACTGTTTGTGTTTAGACTTATGTTTTTGTCAGGTTTCAGTTGGATTTTAAACTGTCTATATGTTCTGTTTGTAGCAAAAAAAAGTGAAGTCTTCCAAGCTGCCACAAAGAGAGAAAAATGAAGAAACAACAAAAAAAGAGGGGAAAAGAAAAGAGAAAACAAGGCATTAAATAGCATAAAGTCTTGCTCTGGGTGCAGCTTTGCTTATCTAACTTCTGGTGGGAACATGAAAAGGATCCAGTGCTGGAGCTGGGGAAGAACAACCAGTGTGTTGAAAATGCTCCTCTTATAGAGATGATGCAGCTGTTGCAGTGCTGTACTTACTCTTAACCTGCTACAACGATACAAGGTATAAATATCCTTGTGCAGCAAACACTGGGGTGCATGAACACAATCCAAATGTGATGCTTAGTTACCTGGCATTTATGCTGAGTCTTCCTAGGACTTCACTGCTGTCTTTTGGTTCTCTTTTTTTTTTTCTTTTTAGTAAATCCCCTGACGTGGTGAACTCCTTGTAAATAGTATGTGATGCAAAAAAACCCAAACCACCCCAAACCTAACTTGCATATTTGTACATTATAGAAATTAAGCAGTGTATAAAATTACAATAAAACATTTCACAGGAGTCTTTTTAAAAGTTTTGTTTAAGTTCTGTGTCTGTCCCTCATTTTTCTTTCAAGGTTCTGGCTTTCCTTTGTGTACAGGATGTGGTGTTACCCTTTTCTTACAACTTCCCTTTGGTTCAATTAGAGACAGAGAGAGATCTAGTTTCAAAACTTGAGCAGCCCATGCACCTGTGAGTTTTATCTTCAGTCAAACCCAGAAAGGAGTACTTAATAGAAAATAGTCATAAAAGTTCAGAACTGATGTTGAAAACAAAACCACCCATGAGCATTGTGGGGCTTTTACCACTTGCATAATGCAGAATTTCCCCTTGGTTTGCCTTTGAAGTTGATGAAATGCAAATTCTGCTTGGTAAGAAGAATTATCAATCAGGTTTATTACTATAATAAATCAAAGTACAAAATTTATCAAAAGCTAAATATTTACAGGCTATCACAAAACAGAGGTGCTGTGGTGATTGTTATTAAATCCTAGTGGGGAAGAGCTGTGTAATGTAGTGGTAGTTTTCCTTGCTGCTTGCCAGACAAGTGCAGTTCTGAAAATAAACAGAGGGGGTTAGTCACATCCCAAGAAAAAAAGACTGATACGAAATGATGAGGTTTTCTCAGACTAGAAGAAAAATTAAAACAAGGTTATTGTGGTATACACAATCTATAGTATCACTTGTGCATTTCTTCTGACCTATAGCTACGTTTTCACAAGGTGTTTGAAAGCAGATTTGCAAAGTGCAAAGGTAATGAAGAACTTAAACTCATTTTCAGTAACCATTCTGGTAACAAAGACAAAATCTTGGCTCTAAGTGCTCTGTTCCACACACTTCCTTGAAATTCAAGTATTTGAAGCTACTACTGAGTTGCTGTTATGCTGTGATCTAGTCTTATATTCTGTTAAACACAGAAGCTAACATCACGTAACCTGCATTTTAGATCTGCTCCTTCCAGTTAGCATCTCTCCCTCTTGTACTTTAAACACTTGTTGATAGATCTGTAGAAGGACTTGATGATGCTGAGATCTTCAAACTAACACAAGTGGTGTTCAGGAACAAGTTCCAAACCAGAACATGTTGCAGATGACAATGGGATCATAGAAATAATCTGGTTTAAAGCCTCACAGCTGGAATGATTTAACCATCAGGTTAGTGGCAGCAGCCAAACCTGCTCGTGTTCATATGTTCTTGAGGGCAAGTAGGTGATGGAGCTGGGTCTGAGTTAGCTGAGGCACAGACCTACGCTCTAAGTTGGATTCATGAACACTGCATCTCCCTTGCTGGGAAGAACACCCACTGTCATCCAGAAAGAACCCCGATCAGTAAAAAAAACAGGCTTCTGGCAGGTACCTGAAGTTATTGGTCCCCATCTTCTGGTTTCAGGTACTGTGTGCAGTCATTTATTTTCTTAAGATTAACAATGTTAATCCATTTGTAACACATTGGACATATGTTCTCTGTCTGTAACATGCTGTTTTAAAAGAAGGGTGACAGGTCAAAGGATAACTCTTAACATTTTTTCAAAGAAAACAGCTGAGTCTGAGACGGAAAGCCAGGCCTGAGCAGCAGCTGCTTCTGTCTTGGTGGAGCAGAAGTTGGTTAGTTCTCAAATGCTAAAACCAAACAAAGAGCACAACAGGAAGGCTGCTATTGTTTGCATCGGCATGAGGAAAGTTTGGCAATGAGAGACACAGGAGCTTGGGCTAGAGTATCAAGTTTCTGCAGCTTTGCAATTCCTGACATGGGACCAGAGCTTGCCCAGTCCCATTACTGGGGATGTGAGATTATTGCTGCTTTATTCTGGACTAGGTAGTCTGTGTTTTGTTTGGTTTGGTGACTGCTGCTGTGCCCGTGTTCCTCCTCCAGCCCCTGTATTGGGTCGTCTTCCTGGAAAGAACTGAGAAACTCGGGCAACCTCCTCCTCTGTTTTCAGTACTGTTCCTGTTGGAGCCCTGTGTCTCTGGCCGAGATCTTTCTTTATCATAATTTTTGGTCCATTCTGAAGGGATGTTCTATATGTCAGATGAAACTACCAACTAGGGCGATTCCTCCTCCACCCCACCCCAGCTGGCATGTCTTTGGTACCAAATGAAACTATTTGCTCCTAAAATACGATCAAACATTGGTGTCCTACACTAGGAAAAAATAAACTCCAACTTACTTCTTGAATTCTGAATAGAGGGCAGGAAAGTCGCAGTGTGGGCAGACTGTCCAGTCATCCCGTACCATGTGCCGACCCTGCACACAAAAGCCACAAGTAATTAAATGGGGTGTGTGTTGCCCTGAGGACACTGCTGCTGTGAGAACTCATCAACCATGTTCTGAAGATCTTAAGGAATTGCACCAAAAACCGTAGTAGTGTTACTGTAGTTTGATTTACTGTGTAAATTCTGTAACTAGAGAAGGAACTCTCAATGAGATGCAGTGTTTTCATTGTAATTTGCATTCCTCTTTTTAAAAAAGAAAGAAAGTATTGAATTACAACTTTTAAAATTCTAGTTGGGCAATTCTAGAATGTTGTTTGTAGCTCTGTGGTTACAGCTCTGTGTAAATATACTGAGATTTTTAGTGTTGGAAGTGACATTCAAAAAAATGCCCCTAAAGCCACATCCCATCACCTGAGCCCAGGAGGTCGCAGTCACCGCTGTCAAATCGGGGAGCAGAGTTGCTGCCTGGCACTTACTTCTTTAAACAGTAATCATGTCCTCTGTTTTGGTATGGTTTGCTAACTTGCTTTTCATAGAAAAAAAAAAAAAAAATCGTATCTTTTCAATACTATAAGAAAATGCAACAGCACCTTGCCCTAAATTGAGATTTATGCTCTTAATAAACTGTGCACCAGTTGACTGTTTTGACATGGACTCCCAGAAGACCTATGAAAACACTGCATTCCCAATGAGGTTACAAATACCTGTGGTGTAAACAACCTATAACCAAGATGGAGCCTGAGTAAATAATGTGAAATATATATGGATAAGTACGTTATGTTTGGCTCATAAATCTCTATTTAAAAGCCTCAGATTTTTTCCTTAAGCTATATACTGAAATATACTGGTCATCTTACTCTGCTAAAACAGTAGAGGAGGAAGAAAAAAAAAAAGTGTAACTGCTATTAATAGCTTTTTGTAAGAATTCTTTAGTTTTAATAAAGAACGTTAACTCCAACATTTGATTCCTGCTCAAGCAAATTTTGTTTCTTTTTCTGTAACTCTAGTGTGACAAAGAAAAAAAGAAAGTGTTGGTTATATAGTAGCTAACCTCAGTATAAAGGTTTTGTACTGATGCTGGGAACAGAGGACTGCTTGGCTCTTTCAGCCCATCCCTACCTTTTCAGTACACTCTCAAATATCCTGAAACAAACATGTTTGTTAGAACTTCTTATTTCTGTAAGGATCAGTAATAAAAGAGACACTGAGGTCACTGGCTGAACCATTACTTAGCCTTGGAAGTGCCTAAAAAAAAATTCTCTTACACTCTGGACAGTCCCTAAACCATGTTTTTTTGAAGAGTGTTTTTTTAAAAAATTATTTTTATTTGAAGTCTTTGCAGCCTGGAATTGAGGGGAGGAGAGTTCTGCCCTCCAGAGGCTCCTGTCTGTGGCAGAAGAAGGGGGGGAACCTCCACCTCTGCTGTTCCTGCTCCAAGCCCTGGAGCCCCCAGCAAAGGGTTGGGCAGGCACTGGCTGCAGGGTCCCATCTCTGCTCGACAACCCACAGCGAGCGTGGGTGGGCTGGGTGCTCAGGGGAACCCTGCTGCACGGGGCCTTCGCAGACCACTTAGCTTTACTGTCACCCTTAAGTTCCCACAACTTGTAGGTGGCAATTTACAATAGCTAAGGACAAGAAGAGTGGGTTTTGTTTTTTTTTTTTACTGTTTTGCTAACAGCTTGGAAAAAACCCAAAAAACCACAGCCAAACGAATAACAACTCAACTCATAAAAAGATCTAGCTTGAATCTACCAGCAAACCAACGATGTTCAGAAGAACTTACTTACTTTCAGAAGGAAAGAAAAACTTTGTGTGAAGTCTCACAGGGCAGGGAACGCAGCAGAACTCACCGTGGCAATGCAGTACGGGAGGTTGTTTTTACAGCTGGGACACAGCAGTTCGCACTCTGGGAGCTGGAACCCACAGTAGGGACAGGCAGTTGTTGGCTCCTCTGCCTCTGTTGCAGCCGGACGTCTAGAAGAGGGATACAAATGCAAATAAAACTCTCAAGTGCTTTGAACTTGAACAAAGACATCTTACAGTGCCTTTGGTATTTGGGCGTTTTCTTTTGAGTTATTTGCAGAGCTTCCAGCTGATATTTTATATTCTACCAGGTAACTCCTTTTAACTATCACCCAAGTTTCATCACAATTACGTCAATTCAGAAATAGGTTACCTTCCATCTACTTTGAAACAACACAATCTTTTTAAAGTTATAACAGATGATAATACTTGGACAACTTTTAAAACCCACAGTCTGTATGTACAGAATATAAACCTACAGTTTCTCTATTACGGTGATTTTCTCTGACTGTAGTGACCACAAAGAACTGAAGCAACAAGAAATAAAGCTGGAATCCTGGAAGGACTATACAGGTTGTAACTTTATTAAACGTAACTAAATATTAACAAGCAGGCAATAGTGATGAGCTTTGCATGACTTTAAAAAATGGTTATACAATATACTAAATGGAATAGGATAAACAGTTTTCACAGCAACCATATGTGCTAACCTGCTACTCTGCATGCTCATAAAATATAAATGATAATAATGTGATGACACCAAGGGGAAGCCAAAACAAGGCCTACTGGAAAAAAGTTTCCACATACAAGGTGAACGGCTGTTCCTTAGGAACAAGAGCTTGCAATTCTAATACATGCTATGAAAACATCAGGTCACTTTAAAAAACAGTAAAAGCAAATCAAGTAGGCAGAACAGCGACTCTTTCGGCTACTATATGAATCCATGGGTTGCTCACACCTTAAACACAGTGTGTAGGTTATAAGAAAAGCCAAAGGATCAGTATCACAAAAAGACTAGCTAGGTAAGCAAAGACTCTTCAGGTCCTGAGAAGATATGATTGACAGAGGGGAAATGAAAAAGGTCGACAAATTCATAAGTGACGCAGGAGAAGCTGGATCACTCTTCCAAGAGGAAAACTATGAGGCATCACATTAAATTAGTTGGGGACCAGTCAAGACCATGGAACTTCTTGTCACAGGAGTCATCTGTCGCTAAAAATCTACATGACTTCAGAGCTTGGATGAGCTTATAGAGACTGTTGAGACTTTAGTAAATACCTAAATGACCCGTATGGGTTTCAGGAAGCCCCTGAGCTTCAAAATCAGCTAGAGACTAGTAGAATAAATAAAAAAAGCATTACATATGCTTGCCCTGCTCTGATATGCTTACCTACAGTTCCTCCTCTGGCAGAAAACACTGGTTACGATCTATCAAAACAGAACTTCACCTAAGGAGGAAAATGTCAGGAATTCATCTATTTTATTTGCCCTTCCTTTTTTATGTTCGCCATTAGCCCCTCGTTTAAATCACGGAAGAGCACAGTGCTGCACAACTAGAGCTGTGTGGCTGCACCTACGTGTGGAGGGACCAGATGAAAAACGTCACTGCTGGTTAGGAAGCACCTGACGTGCACGGTGCGTTTAATGTTTATTGCATGAAAGAGAACTGAAGAGCCTTTAGTTTTCAGAGAAGGGGGGAAATGGTTCTTAGCCTCCCAAATTTGACAGTGAAATAATATGAAAACAGGATAAAGCCTGTAGGCTTTATGAGCAAAAATAATGTTACAAACCTTGAGATCATGTACATTTGAAAGTTGAGATTAACACTACTCACCTGACCATTCCTTCAATTTTCTTTTTGTATTTAGTATCTATTTTATTACGATACTCTGGTCTCATCAACATAGCGGCAAAAGTGAAGGCCGAGTTTTTCAATCCTGCTTTGTGACACTCAATTACAGTTGAAGTCAAAATTGGCACAATGTCTGTAGGAGAATGAAACAGTGATGTAAAGTATTTATTTACCAATATTAATGTTGAAAGCCTTTGAGCTAATACAGCTAAAAAAGCACTGATGAAAAATGACAGTATTCTTCTTCCTCATGGTACACAGCTGCACAACTTGTGCAACTCCTGTACCCATACACGAGAAAAATCATGATTTCACTTCTTACTGACTTGCATTCCTGAAGCTCAGGGCAGCAGCAAATTACGACCATTTCCCCTAAATCTCATCTGCGCTGTGTAAAGTCAATATTTTAGTTTACATTTTCCAAGTACCCAAAATGTATTTTCAGATGATGATCGATTTAATAAAGTGATAGAACCGATCAGTTCATTAAACACAATCCTGAGACTCTGTGTGTGGTTCAGGCAGCCCAAGGCCAGAGGTGCGGTGGGGGAGGACGGGTTAAACTGTGAGTGAGGAACCCACCCTGGAGGCCGCCAATGGAAGAGCTGTCCTGGGCGGGAGGACAAAGCACACCACGGTGGTATTTACGCTTTGCCATGTTCGCTGCAGGATCCCAGGAGGAGAATGGCAATGATTACCGAATTAGCCCATGCCGTCAGGCACAGTC
>NW_009696096.1:38849-62334 GCF_000703405.1 Apaloderma vittatum
TGACGGAAACTTGCTGATGTTGTTGGCTACGCGGATGAGCAGGCGCGCTCCCTTCATGTGATTGCCGCGCTTCACGTGAGCCTGGAACACAGCACACATTTGCGTTATGCGCAGCCTTCGGAGAGTAATTCCTGCCGCCCGCTCTCGGCTTTGGGCCTCCGGGGAGCTGCACGCCCACGGCTCTTTCACAGAACTGAGCAGAGAAGTTACCACGTGCTAGAGAAGGGACCAGAGACTTTACCTTTCCCAGAAGAGTCTTTCTGGCCTTCAGTCCCACTGCTTGCCTGCTCTTGCCTCGCTGCCGGCGGCAACGGAGGCCAGAAGCCTGGCTGCAGTCTGAACAGATAGTCCTGGTGGGCCCCAGATCATGTGAGCCCCTGCTGCTTCATTTCACTCACACTAAAGCAGTGATATATGCTCATGAATAATAATCAGTAACAGTACTAGCAACACAACATATTTTAAGTATGAATGCAAGATGCAGGTTTTTAACTATCCAGTATTTGAAAAAGAATGTGCTAATCAGAGGCAGAAACAACCAGAAAGTATTGATTGTGCTTGTTAGCAAGCACTTGGATTCTGTGACACAACTTATATGACATATATGTATGGTAATTTATGTATACAGGGCATCTATAAGGACAGTTCAATAAATCACAGACTGTGCAATTTATGCATAAATTCTGTTCCTCAATTCATTACCTTCACTAGAATATAGCTGTGTAGAATCATTAGGTTTGTAGCCATCTCAGAAGGAATTTTAATCCTCTGGGTCTTCAACTCTGAATACATACTGAAAAGAACATCATGTGCATTTCGGTAGTTTCCTTAAAAACAAAAAACACTGAATAAGAAATTAAATTTTTCATAACAATTTCTTTACTAATATGCAGAAGGTGAACAGGAAGTTATGTTGATTCTTAGAGCAAAACCTTTGCAAGACCATTTCTTTGGAAAGTCACAAGCAGTTGCTTGTCAGTTTCCTGAACAGAATCAGCCAGGGAGTTAAATAACCTACACTTTAAATAACCTATAATTAAAAAGTCTACACTTTAAAAATTCATCTAGAAACAGTAGCAAAATACATATGTGGATGACAATTTCGTATTACAAAGCTTTAAAAATGGAAGATATTGTATCTAATACATTGCTTCCACAATAAAAAGAGAAGGTATTTTTAGAGTATTTAGAGATGTTACCTCCTTTTGTTCTTCACTGTCAAGACATTTCAAAAGCTGTTGCTTACATGTTAATTTACCATACTTTTACTTTATCATTAGCTTTGGCAAATCCTTGCCTCTGGAACCAAATAAACCCAAAACTTTTCACAGAGATAATTAAAATTTGAGTGTTAATTCACTAGATTATACTGGTCCAAGGTTACTAGCAAGGATTGCTCACAAACTACAGGATTTCATTAAATTATCAATTTAGCTGAAAACACCCAGTGCTTAGTACGATCTGTCTACCCTTAGCCAGCTGTTTGTTCTTGCATTGGGTTTGGGGTTGGGTTTTTTTTCACTATTAAGAGTATAAGGAAGTCATAGGCTTTGCAGTTAAGAGGCATTTAAAGGAAATTTCAGATTCAGTTATTTCGGCAAACTTTGTTTTCCTCTGTCTCTATTTCTCTATCAGTAAACATTTTTACAGAGCAATTTGTTACATGTTGTTACACATTAGAACTGAATCAGCCAGTGGAATTTGTGTGAGGCGGTGACATATCACTGCAGAATTAGCTGCTGGAAAACAACATTAATTTTGTCACTCTGCGTTACTGACTCTCAGTATAATAGTATCAGTCTTAAAATCACACTATTACATAAAAAATAAAATGAAAACTGCACATGAAATAGCATACCCAAAGGGAAATACCAGACAGTTTGACTTTAAAGGAAAGAATAAGCTATATTGCTGTGAACTTCATAATTAAATTAATGGAAACCTTCTGAAAGAACTGTGCCTCTGCAGAGGAAAATTACTGCAAGGTCGGTGATTTTAATGAGAAAAAGACTGTGCTTATTGTTACACTGTTGCAGAACACATCTCTATGCTATGGAAGAAGGCCAAGGGCATCCCAGCCTGCATCAGGAATAGTGTGACCAGCAGGATCAGGGCACTGGGGGGGCTGCACCTCGAATCCCAGGTTCAGTTTAGAGGCTCCTCATGACATGGAAGACATTGAGGTGCTGGAGCGTGCCCAAAGAAGGGCCATGAAGCTGGTGAAGGTTCCAGAGAACAAGTCTTACAAGGAGCAGCCAAGGGAACCGGGGTTGTTTAGCCTGGAGAAAAGGAGGCTCAGGGGAGACTTTATTGCTGGAGGTTGCAGTCAGGTGGGGGTTGGTCTCTCCTCCCATGTAACAAGCAACAGGAGAAGAGGAAATGGCCTCAAGTTGCACCAGGGGAGGTTTAGATTGGATATTAGGAAAAACTTCTTCACCCAAAGGGTTGTTAAGCACTGGACCAGGCTGCCCAGGGAAATGGTTGACTCACCATCCCTGGAGATATTCAAAAGACGTGTAGATGTGGTACTTAGGGACATGGGTTAGTGGTGGCCCTGGCATCGCTAGGTTAACGGACTCCATTGATCTTAAAGGACTTTTCCAACCTACATGACTCTATGATCTTACGACAGTTCACTGCTATGATGAACTGGAAGATCATGCTGGCCAAGTCCTTATTAGCCCAATGCCAACGAGCAGTCCATAAATGTTAATTTGCCTTGGCTGTTCCTGAGGCTGTTATTTGTCCTTTATAGATATTTTTCTTAACCTACTTGAAAAGAAAAGCAAGCAGGGTTATGTCAGGGCTGTTGCCATGGCTACAGAGGAGCACGAATAATGGAGGCAACAGTTATTTTGCTTCTATCCCTGTCTCTTCTTATTACTTTTTTTTCTATTTCCATCTTCAGCTCCCTATTACAGGAGAAAACAAGGCTTAAGTCTGATCCTTCAACAGAAATCATCTCTTGTGCACAAAGAATTACAGAATGGCCTAGGCTGGAAGGGACCTTAGAGATCATTTAATCCAACCTCCCTGTCATGGCCAGGGACGCCTCTCAACTAGATCAGGCAACACTTGGGGACCGAATGGGAATCGAACCCACGACTTTGGTATTATCAGCACCACGCTCTAACCGACTGAGCTAACTGGCACCCACACCTCCCTCTGAAAAAAATCACGTATAAAGACTAAAGGATCAGTATGCAGGTCGGAAACTGCACGTAGAAACTGCAATTCTAAGATCTCCGATTAGCAGAAAAGTAGAATCTCAGGCAATCTTAATCATTATGTGTACTTGAATGCAGTAAGGAATGCTGGTATTTTCCACAAATTTCTGTTTTCCATAGTGTCAATCTTTTCACAAAGGCGACTTAAAATTCAAAACTAAACTTGAATACAATTAAAAGAACTGATATGTGTCCTTTCTAAGCATAAATAACAGTACCCTAAACACACCCTGAAAGGATGTAGGGTCAGAGATCATAGAATCATTCAGGTTGGAAAAGACCCTTGAGATCATGGAGTCCAACCATGAACCCTACTCTACAAAGCTCACCCCTAAACCATATTCCTCAACACCACATTTAAACGACCTTTAAACTGTCACATGAGTGAAAACAGGCTTACCTGAACGCTGCTCCTCTCTGCCAATTATGATAGCAGTTCTGGCAGCTTCTCTGTACTGCTTTAGCGCCATGTATAAGCGGAACAGGTACTTGGCGTCCTTAATTAAATCATACAAAAGCAATTAATACCAACTGAATCCACACGGCCGTATTCCCTTTCTTTATTTGCCCACCCCACCGCCACGTTCTTTAAAGCAAGCAGACAAGCGGGCTCGTTTTTCTGAAGAGCTCTTCAGAATGACACACTTAGCTACGCTACACTTCCCCCACCGCAAGTTTTGGCTTCGTCAGCGTGGTCACAGACAAGCACCCACGCTGAGGACTCTGGTGGGGTTGCAGCGGCCGAGGGGTGAGCCCTGTGGGCACGGCTGCGGAAAGCCGCAGGTCGCCGGGCACAGAAAGAGCGGAACAGGCAGAAACCCAGCGTTCAGAAATTTCTAAACTGCGTTTAGAAATTGAAATCGTGCCAGAAGTGTTTAAACTGCATTATGGATCTAAATGCAAATACTGCTTAGTGCCAGTAAGGATGACAAAATCCAGCCATTAAAGGGGGTAATATTGTTCTAGGACCAGGGGGTAGACATCCAGGACGACTAAAAAACTGAAAATCAAAGGGACAACCAGCTAAGAAAATGCACAAAATTTCTCATTTGCTAAGCTATGAATTTTTGATACATTATGTGACTCAAGAATGGCAGACGTAGCAAAGGGTTCACCCAAGAACTGGCAATCCAATAGCACAAAAATTAGTAAAGTAATTTAAAAACAAAACTTTAGAAACTCAAGATAGGAGTAATGAAGAAAACAAACTAAGTTCTATCTCTGTAAAGTCTACTGAAACTTCTAGCAGACTAATGAGATAAAAAAAAAAGAAATCAACAAAAGAGACCTGATCTTTCATAAGAATTTTGAGAAAATCCTCAGAAGATGTCATTCCTAAAAATATAGCTAAAATATAAAATAAAATTACTTTGCTTATGACACAAAGGAACTATTAAGTGAAAAAAACCCTGGGCTAGTGTTGCTATCATATCTTTAGCAACGATTTCTAAAACAGAATCAATAATAAGTCAGGTCCGTTCATGATAACTTTTTAAAAAGTAAATCAAGACTTGGTTAAGTTGAAATACTGAATATAATGGAATGGCTCCAACTGAAGTATACAATCAGAAAAAGAAACCACTGGAGCCATTGTTATCTTTATAGACAGCTTTAACAAAAAAAATCAAATCAACTAATTCTGCAATGTCAGTAGTAAACCCAAACATTTACAAGGTGTCTTCTTTGTTAAAATGGTATAAAGATTTTTTAAGAAAGAATTGTATTAATCAATATTGTGCTGCTCTCTGGAATACTCTGTGCATTTTGTATGTAAGTCTCAAACACACAGCAAAAAGAAAGAAATTCAAAGGAACGGGAATATGAAAGACATAAAGACATCTCCTTTTAAAGAAGGTGACTGCAAAGATTAACTCCCTACTTGAGAAGCAAGGGAAAAAAACAATAACAAAAATAAAAGCAAGAGAGAAAGAAAAAAGGCAAGTAGAACTCTTCTTTTTAGTTCACAATATATGGAAAAAGCGTTAAATAACCAAAAGTAATTACTTTTAAACTAACGATATAGCAGAATTTTAAGTAACACCCCATCAAAAGGTCAAACACCCTAAGAACTGTAATGGAACAATAATGAAATAATTATCTGGATGATAAAGTGAACACAACTACTTATATTAGTGGATATTATTTATCCACTGTAAAATGCTTTAAAAAGGAGAACTGCTATTCCCTGAGTGGGGTAAAACAAAAATTATGATGACTGGTAGGTTATGACGTCATTCTTCCCAACTTCTGACCACCTGGAGGTTGCTCCACTGCTGCTGGCAGAGGCTGCGCTTCTGCCCCATCCCAGCTGCCTCTTCCTTCTCTCCTGCAGGAGAAGGGTCCCAGCAGAGACCAGTGGTACTGGCCACATCTCTAACTATATTTTACTTAAATAATCTATTTAAATGACTTACATGGCAGCTGTACATAGGAAAAAAAAAAAGTAGAGGGCATTTAAGAAAAATTAGTCCCTTGTTTTAGTTTCCTATCTTACCTTTAAAGTCAGTAATTTTAAAAGCAAAATATGCAGGAATTTTCAATTGACAATACTTTTCCTAAGGTCTTGGGAAAAAGTATGACTGCAATCTAACTGATTTTAATTTTAAATAGCCATTATTTTACTTTTGCTTTTTAAAACATGTGTACTTAGAAAATATGCACACAGAAGACAGCAGAACCTTGCTAGTTAATGCTCCCTGAAAAATTAGAAAAGAACACATGTGAGAAATTAAGAGTCTTTATACATGAAAGTTGACAAATACATCAGCTGACATAGTAACACTTTTAAGAAACAGTTTATAGTTAGTCAGACAATAAAAGAAGAAAAATTTGGTAAGCCTAGTAATTTTGATAATATGGTACTTCATGAAAAAGCCACGTCATTGTTGGCTGCGAAAGACTTAAAGCAATCAGGCTGCTGTGAGTGAGGACCTGGTTTGAAGATCGTTGGCTGAAAGGATTAGCAAGTTTCTGCTGCACGGCTACTTTAATTTCACTCTCAGCTTTACAAAAATACCACCACATAAAAGCCGCTACTCTCTAAAAACAACCCCATTTGCTTGATAATTTCAAAAATACTGTCTGGATAGCATAACAAGGATAAGGATTAATTGTTTTTTAAGTAGATTTTAAAATCAAGTATGTATGATTTGATAAAGTAAAATTTTGTTACTCACTGAGAGAGACTATGGCAGATTGGATTAAAGCATTCAGAAGAACAAGAGAGAGCTTTTAAACAAGGAAAAGAAAGCTCTGCATTGAAGTTCAAAACAATGTTTTAAATATGACAATTATGGCATTCACAAAACTTCTAAGCATTTTCTAAAAATCTTTAGAACCTCTGCACCACGGTGATCATACTGCTGCTCGCCTCCCTTAGCCAGTCCTGTGTGCTTCTTTCAGCCAGGTGGCCTGAGAAGAGACTGGATGCTACAGCTTCTGCCCACTCAACTCTCAGCATAAGATTTTTCATCTAATGCCTCCAACAGCCTCATTCTCTTCTGGTCTCTTACATTTAAGTTTTGTTTGTTTCACTGGATTTTGCTTCTTCTCATAATTTCACTAACGTTCACTCATTTCACTAATGTTTCAAAATACAGGTAAATAATAGAGAGACAGATGTTGGTTGTTTTATTTTTTATTTTTAAAAATGCAAAGTTGGCTTGGCCAGGAACTGCTCAGTGTCTCTAGAAGTCTTTGAGATGAAACCCATCATCTCCAGGCATCATACAGAGGAAAGCACCAGAATTTCTAATCTCCCAACAGAATCATAACCCACAGCTGTAATATTACAGGTGAAATAAACTTAATGCACCAAGACCACGTCATCCTCATCATTACCAAACCTTACCCCCCACTCAGTAAGGCAGAACTTACTCTACCACAAACGCCATTTTGCACCTGACTATTTACTGTGAGACCTTAAACTCCTCGACTAAGGAATTAATTGCCAACTGCAATGTCTTTCCCTGAGGTCTGGCTTTCATGGTAGAAAAACAAAGCTGCAGCACCACTTAGCTCACGTTCAGTAACAGGCAGTAAAACCTGAAGTGGCTCAGCCACATAGTTCCATGAACTCAAACCCAAATATGACTGAATGTCCCGTAAGGTCTGTGGACATCAAAGCCAAAAATGCACTGTGAAGCCTGGTTTTCTATAGCCTGAGCTCAGAGAAACCAGACAGCCCACAAAAGAGCTGTGTGTCATCTTAACCTTGAACGCTGCTGTTCCAATGTCTAATATCATATTTACAGCAGCCACTTTTTCCTGGGGAAAAAACAATAACATACCAATGGAATATGGTCAAAATATACTTCTTGTGTTGTATTACAGCACACATCTAATCTGTGATTTGCTTAGTTTGTGAACAATCCTTTTATTACCAAACCAAGTTGTGTTGGCAACTAATACACAAAAATCTGTCAGCAAGTATCTTCCAACTCCCAAATCCCAAATAATAAAGAAAGAAAAAGATGAAATAGCCTACCAGTCTGCCAAAAGCCTTTTTTACACCCAGTGAATGGTTTACTTTTAACAAAGGAGCAGGAACCCTGGAAGAAAGGGTACTGGTCCTTTCTAAATTTCATTAATTGATCACATGACAATAAAAGAAACCTCATAAACCAGAGCAGAGCACCTCTTGTCTCGCAAAGCACCTCTTAAATAGTCTAAGAGAAAAAAATTGTACAGATACAAAGAAGATTTTCTACAATGATGACTGAAAACATAAAAACCAGTGTCCACAGTATTTCATTCTCCAACAGTTAATCAAACTTCCATGTTAGGAAAGTCTGTCATCAACAATCTTCAAGCATTCTCCCTGGTTTTAAAAACTGTCTATTATGAAATAAACATATAGATTTACTTCCAACACAGAACAGAAACTCTGTGTTTTAGTTTATAGAATTAAAGCCAATATACGCAGATGAAATTGACTCTACGGATAATCAATTCAAACTTTAAGTACTTCTACATAATAAGAAATTAAAAAGAAAGACATTTTTTTCAAAGTAAAAAATGGCCTTATGATTATATGTAAGATTGTTACTTCCTTTCCTATCTTTCTGAAACTGGAATTACTGGGTGAACGACTCACAGAGACTTGATCATACAAGACTTGCTCCTTAATGAAACCAAGCGAAACCACAACACGTTTGCCAAAAATTTTAGGACAAAATAAGCTCAAAATAACTTGTAGCGCAGCAATATGATGTAATAGCAGTGACAGAGATACAATACCTTGGGCATGCCATCACTTCCTCCCATAAGATAGTCTATCAGCCGATTTGTTAGGGCCTCATCTTTTGCCCGTCCCACCTATTAAATAAAGACAGAAAAAAATACGATATGAAAGAAAAAATACTTACTGATAAGGAGGCTTTCCATAAAAACGCGTAAATGAGATAGATTTATATTTTTATTTATTTTTGTTAGTTCTGTGTATTGGAACCAGGTGATGACTTGGTTCACCAGCTCTGCCATGCCTCACATAGGAGATGATAACTAAAGAGGTCTCTACCAGCACAAAACTGTTCCTCTGCTTCAGCGTTGGGAAGGCATCTGGAACTAGGGCCCATGAGCTGACACCTGCTGTCACAAAGCCATGCCCAACAACCAGCCACACTCTGTGTCTCGAGGGCACACTCAGTGCTGGTCACTAGATCAGAGCCAGCACTATATGACCAGTTGAAGAGACAGTCCCAGAGGGTTGTGATCAATAATATAAATTCTAGCTGAAGGCCATTAAGTAGCAGCATACCTCAGGGCACAATACCGGGTCCAATCTGATATAGATGACGGGGAAGAGTGCACCCTTATCAAGCTCGCTGATGATACAAAAGTAGGCTGTGCTGCCATCCAAAGGGTCCCCGACAGGCTGGAGAAAGGGGCTCACAGGAACTTCATGAAGTTCAACAAAGGGCAGTGCAAAAATCCTGCACCTGGGGAGCAACAGCCCCATATACCAGTATATATTGGGGGACTCCCAGCTGGCAAGCAGGTTCTCAGAAAAGGACCTTGGTGGGGTCAAGTTGAACATAAGTCACCAATCTGCCCTTGCAGTAACGAAGGATAGCGGTATCATGGGCTGAATTAGGAGAAGTGTTGCCAGCAAGCTGAGGAAGATGTCCTTTCCCTCTGCTCCAGGTGAGGCCACACCTGGGGTGCTGTGTCCAGTTCTGGGCTCCTTAGTACAAGAGAGATATGGACATGCTGGAGAGAGTCCAGCAAAGGGCCAGTAAGACAATGAAGGGCCGGAGCATCTCTCATTGGGGAAAGGCTGGGACTATTGAGGTTGGAAAAGAGAAGGTCTGGGTGGGGGGAATCTTGGCAATTATATAAATACTTGAAGGGAGGATGCAAAAAGGAAGCAGCCAGGGTCTCTTCAGTGGTGCCCAGTGATAGGACCAGAGGCAATGGGCACTGGCTGAAACAAAGGAGTTTCCATTTAAACATCATGAAACACTTTTTCACCGTGAGGGTGAACAATCATTGGCAGAGGTTGCCCAGGGAGACTGTTAAGTCTCTCTCCTTGGAGATATTCAAAAGCCTTCCAGACATGGTCCTGGGCTCTAGGTGACCCTCCTTGAGCAGGGGGGGTTGTTGGACTTTCAGAGGTTCCTTCCAGTCTCAATCATTCCATGATTCTGTGACAGAGTGAGAATGAAGGCACATTGATCTCTCTAACCATAATGTGCAGACTGGAAAAATTTGCAGAACTGAAAAATCATATATGGATATTGCTAAAAAAGACAATTTCAAGCTCATTTGTCTCTGACACAACCACAAAAATCTGCATGAGTTCACAAACCTTCCTTTGAATGATGAAAACATGTTTTCCTCTGGTGTCAGTATGAACTGTTTCCACTTTTTAATGTTTAGGTATCACCTTTACAGATACAGTTTTCCTTTTATTTGTTTCTGTCCAAAGACACTTACTGACGTTAGGAAAATATCACAATACTGAAGGTAAACCTTCTGAAAAGATGAAGAATTTTTTGTTTTATCAAAGTTGCTTACCGTTTCAATTGCCATTTCTATAGCCAAGTTATCTTCTGTGCTTGGACTTTTAATAAAGTGATTTAGTGCCTAAAATAATAGAGAAGCAAAGTTAAAACTAAGACATGAACTCAACATTTTTCTGATTTTTATCAAGTTACTTCTCTCCGCACTTTGACAGACAAGTGGAAGTGGCACACTGAATGCTTATCCCGACTATATTTTACAGCCATAAGGACAACCACATACCCTGCAGAGGCAGCAGCTGCTCTTACTCCAGCAAGAAAGAAGAGAGTTGAGTCTGCCAAATTCTGGTGAACACCTTCATCTAAGACTCAAAGATGTTCACAGCAGCATTGTAAGAGGAAATTCATGACTAACGTCCCACTGGACCTCCCTACACCCCAGCTGAAGGAGTAGTCACCTGCAATGGCTGTAACTTGCAAAAATCAGTAGGATTTTTAGGCATGTGTTCAGCACGCAAAAGTCAAACACCCACTAAGTGTGAGTTCTCTGATTTGTAACGGATGAAAAGGAAGTGTGTCTATCAACGTAATTAGCATATTTCCTTTTTTTAAAAAGACCTTTAAGTTAGGACATGCTACAGTCTTAAATCAGCCACCAAGTCTTCATCAGCCAAGCTAATAAAATATAAATAAATTCTACTTCTCTGTTCATGATATTTAGAGGCTCATTGAGAATAGTATATCACTGATCTACCTGGAGCCTCTCTTGCTATGAAAAAGTCATGCGCACAGCAGAGTATAATTCACAGAGCACCATGTAGATAATTGCAAATGGAAATAATTTACTTATATTTCTCAAACTTTTAAAGAACATCAGTATGTCATCAGTTAAGGCAGCTGAAGTCTACTGTGAACTTCCTTGAGTTTGAAGTACACTATTTTGAACAGTTCCTATGAATGTTTAACTATTGCTGTTCTATCCTTTAAGTACTGACCCGTGCATATTGACCACACAGCAAGAAAAATTTTCCCGCCTGAAAATGTTTCTTTTCTCCTTCGAAATATAGTGCAATGCTTTGATAATCTTCATTGCTAGTACTTTCAGAACCTGCAACAGATAGATAGCAATGAGAGCAGAGTATTCTTATTGAGGAAGATACAGGCCCTACGGAAGTAACAAATTCCTACTCTACATTTTGTTTTCTAGAGACATTCAAAGAAAATTAAAGTCAGTCAGACTCAAATTTTGTCTTATGCATTTTTTTTCTAATTAATGTCTAAATGTCAGACATCGGGAGCTAATAATCCAGGGAAATAATTGTTTCCATAGGTTTTACACTGTAATTACTCTTTTTTTTAGCAGGCATAATAAAATGGCATAAGTATGACCACTAACGAATTTTTCCATTATGTCTTGGTAACAATAGAAGAGAGCAAGTGATTGTGAGATTATCACGTGAATTATTTTCATGGTTTCAAAATACACGAGTGTATTTATCTCACAGAGCAAGATTATTGGGACCAACGTAAGCACGTGGTAGCAGGGAATACTGCTTAGTCTTCTAACCAAGACACCATTTGACTGTACACATCTAAAACAAAGACAGCCCTTTAAACAAAGTGTTTAAAACCCTTTTTCACTCATCCACTTCAATTACTATTTGAGACACTCTATTTTGGATAGGAGAGAAAGAAGAAAGCGTAAGGAACCTTAGACCAACAGTGGTCGCCTTGACAAGCAGCTGTAACCGTACATCACCAACCCAGGTGCTGTCAAGTTTCTACAACCTTCACAACAAGAATACATTTTTAAAAGGAAGAGATTAACTGAAAATATTAGCAAATTTGGCAGATACATATGTGGAACTGTTTCCACAAAGAATGACGCCTGATGCAGGTGAAAAACATTTACTGCGACTTGATAACCCGGCCACTGACTGACTTCACAGCCTGAGGCAAAAGTCAGCTTCTCAGTACGGCGTCCTTTTCGTCTCTCACTGAGACGAGAGAAGGCTACAAAGGGCCTTTAAAGGAAAAAAAGGGAAACACAAGGGACATACACATGTATGATAAGAGCTGGAACCATGAAAAAAGGAAAATAGGGGATAAAAATCAAGAACTGTACCAGTAAAATTTTCAGTTTTGGAAGAGCAGAAAATAATAGTCGAGATAAATGCTTTATCTTTATGGATAATCAGAAAAATACTGTCAGAGGCAAGATTTTAAAACAACCTAGACGGAAGATGAAGGGAGATAGCTAAGCTGAAAGCAAAGCTCAGCTTGTAGGCATGAGTTAGACATGGATTGTCCACGGTGACCGGAAGTGGAAAAGGCTGGGAAACAAAACTTCACAGCCCTTGTCTTATGATTTCAAATTGCCTTAAACCAATTAAAAGAATAGGAAAAGATATTGCAGGCAAACTATTAACCCAGAATACTCACTTATGATATCAGCATAAATCTCCATCTTGTTGTGTTGTTGAGCTAATGTGAAAGCTTCATTATTGCATTTGGACATGACCAGGAACTGGATGGCAGAACCATAGTCACCAAGCTGCAGAAAGAATCTAATGAGAATGAACAAATAAATACCTTAGTACTAATTAGCAGAATCACAGAATGCATTGGGCTGGAAGTGACCTTTAAAGCTTATCTAGTCCAGCCCTCCTGCCGTGAGCAGACACCTAATGAATGCATCAAATGTTTCAGGCATATATTGTGACACATAAAATAAATTAGAAATGTATCGTATTTGTATCTCAATTATTTTAAATAGGTTACTAAAATTAACTTAGTATAAATAATGCAGCGTGGCAACTTTTATTATTATCCAAACATATTACTTCAGGTTTCTACAATCTTAAACAGAAAGTTTTTAAAAAAATTAAGTCTGTAGCTACTTAGATGTCCAAATTTTAGAGAACTTAAAACAATAAACTGAAATATACAGCCACTGGCCAAACACCAGTAGTCAGAGTCTGATAACATTAGTAACCCTCATCAACTTCCAATAGGTATGTCCCCTTTCACCTTTTTTTTTTTAACTCTGTGTAACAATTGTTACCTGGCCACCATCTTTGCTCCTTCAAGAGACTGTGTTTCTCTCACAACATCAACAGCCTTTTCAGGATTATTAAGGTGATCCAAATACAACCGGATTACACTGTCCCACTGTTTTGCGTGCTCATAAGCTAGGACAGCTTCCTTGTACCTGCAAAATAATGGTTCCACATCAGTATTTTTAACTTTTAAATAACTGCAATATGGTGTGAAAGAAACATATAGTATTTTATTTCCGAGAGGTTACTTTGCGACACCTTCCCTTTGGTTTGCATAACAGCCTTGCTCTGCATTTACTAGGTTTTTTTGACTCTTGGGAGAGTGAAAGGTAGAGAGTACAGAAAAAATCCTACCACAATCATATTTTTGACCTACTTTGCACCAGCATCCCTTTTTTTTATATCTTAAAAGTGGTTCATTTGTTCCATCAGCAAACATCACCTGTTCTATTGGTTCCATATAAAATCCCTTGGGAGTGTGAGAACAATAAAAACCTAACAGATGATAACTAGTTTTACAATTTTAAAAATGAGACTCCTTTTCTATTCCATAAACTAGATCAAGAAAATTCTTATTCTCACACTATGCAAACTGACACAAACAGTATTTTTTACTCCCATCAATGCAAACATTTAGCTTTGGTGCTGCATCATATTATAAAGTATCATTATTCTGAAGCACATTTACTTACAGGTAAGGACTAGTAGAAACTACACTCTACGATTAAATATATCCTATTTTGGACTTTCATTTTAGCCAATAATTTCACATTATTCAATATTTTGCATGTGCAGCCATTAAGATGTAGCAGTAATTTGACTCTAGAATTAAAAATCTTTCATGATTATTCCCCCTTTGAAGAGCCTTTAAAAATCACAGCTAAGGAGTCGTTAGAAGCAAACTGAACTTCAATACTCTGCTAAGTGGAGTTTTTGTTAAAGGTATTAATGCTCATACAGGAAACCAAAGAATTAGAAACACACCTTTGATACTAGTGGAAGGTCCTTAGCTTATGTTTAAAAACTTTACAGAACACCTTAAGTTCACATATTTAAAAATACATTTTCACAAGATTATTTTACACAAAATTTAAAGCCTGTTTTTAAATCTATTTTATAAAAGAGTAATGTATAATAATAATGACAACAATAATAATAACATGTTTTATAGAACAGGATAAGCATTCAAATGCACCTGCCATCTGCTTCTTTGGCCTTTGCATACTGCAGGTGAATCTTTGGAGATGAAACATGAGGAAGAAGTTCACCAACCTTTGCCCTAGAAAGACAAGAAAATGGTTATTTAAATAAATATATCTGGTTTCACATTTTCTCCAGTACAACAGGCATATTTGTGTCAGCACTGAAAAGGAAGCTAAAAAGAAGTAATCAGACATAATGTATAAGCTTTGAAAGCGCTTTAGTATTTTCAGAAAGCTGCACTTTATAGATGTAAGAACTGGAAATTATAGACTGCTCCACAAACATACAGGCTTAAGGGAAGACAACGTCTTCTGGTTTTAAAGTCTGAAATGCACAAGCATAAGAAGTACCAGACCAACCATTTTTACCTCTGATGTTCTCTAATTAACCTACAGAAGCAGCACAGCATTAAAACTGTGAAAGAATGTGCAAAAGAGTACAAAAGACCATCAGCTCAGGTGCAGCTGTGATTACTCCCGCGACTGTGTGCTTCAGGCCACAGGTTGTACAGAGGATTCGGAGCAATTAGAAGCAGATTCCCCGAGCCATGACACTTGTAACAGCAGAGTGTGGAGGAACACCTAACTCTCTCAGTCCCATAAACCTGGCTTCGGGAGTTGCGCACAGGGATATGATCAATAAAAGGCAGCACACTAAGCAGTGAGCCTAAAGCCAAACAAAGGATATGAGGGACTGAAGGGAGGCTGACCTGAAATCTCGCCTCCCTGCTAAAAGACAGAGCGCTCCCCAAACAATCTCCTTCCCTGAGAGTGAACAAAGCTTGTACCTCCCACTTCCCAAATCGAGGCTATCATCATTTCCAAGTTACTCTACTTAAGAAAGTGTTCTCTTGGTCTGTTCTGATGCCACTGACACTTCTACGATGGAATAAAATTTTCCTTAGTAAATGAACATAATATTCCAATCTAATTTTTAGAGCACTTGTATGGAAGAGGAGAGGGGTCTTTCTGATCTTTGCTGCAATCAGTTCTTAATATTGTAAGTCCATAAAATATAATTAGGCAAGAATTAAGCCCTTAAGTCTCTCACTAAACTATGTGCTTCCACTGGAAACGTCACAATAATCAAATTCACTTAAAAAGAATTAAAAATGCATTCAACATAAAGCCAGCAATTTAGACTACTCATGATTATAGACTCCACCTGAACCAGCAACTTAGAATCATTGCCAAGCTCAGTTACATATTTTATAACTGAAGAAATGTAATGAACAGTAAGTATATGAATAAAATTAATAAATTCGGTGTCTGCACGCACACATGCACACACAAACACAAAGCACTCAAAACTGCAAGTAACTTTAAACGTAACACAAAAAAAGAAAAAAGAGAGACTACCTCCCATTTACAGTAAAGCTGTATTAAAAATAACATAAGCTGCTGAGTGAACACTTGTCCTAGTTTGAGCTTAACCAATTCTGTTCTTATTTAAGCTTAGGGGAGGGAACAATAAAATTAATAAAAGAGAATTAACGAGATCATTTGTGCTATTCAGAGAATCATTGCTCTCCAACGAGCAACACAGCAAGTCCTCTGAAATATAACACTTCCCCAGAACCTGTACTTACCAGTTTTTACACCGGATGTACACTGATGCTGCCTTGTCATAATATTGTCCTTTTTCGTACAGCTGAGCAGCTTCTGAAAATTGCTAAACATTGGAAATCATTAAAATATAATTTCTAAATAAAGATTACAAATAAATAAACAGCCTAAGATTCACATATTCAGCCTTTAGCTTTATTAACTCTTTTGAATACCTTCATACTTTCCAGAATAGCTCCACAGTCTCTTTTTAGTAACCTGCTGGGATGTTTAATGGCCTGGTTTACCCCTCGACGGATATCTCCCATTCGAATGGACATCTGAGCCACTCCAGCAAGGCAAGCTTCATCATGTTCCTGGTACCGGCAATCAAATGAAAACCAGTAACTATACGTTATACATTATAAATAGCAGGTGACAAAAGCCACAGTAACAAAGCACTGAAACAAATTAACAAAACATTACATGGACTTAATTTTTTTGTCTCAAAATCCCTGCTTAGCTGCCACTGCCACTTACTTAACACTCAGCTTTCTTCTTAAGATTTGTCTGTAATTTTCAAATATTACCTACAAGATCTGTCCGGACCAAGCATACAAGACAAGAATCTGTTTTACAGACAGCTCAGTACAACTCTCCTCTTTCCTCCACATCCAACAGAAGAGAAAAAAAAAGAAATTAAAAGCAAGATACTTCTTTTTTTAAAGGTGGTAAGGCCACTGGTGTTTCATAAAGCCATATGGCTTGAATTCAGAAAACACTGTTATTGCCCCTATTATCATTTAAGCTCCAGCATAATAGACATTTTGCAAATATTAGAGGAAATAATGTTAGAATAAAGGAGGATCTACTTAATGTAATGTTTGTATTCTACCACAATCCTTGCTTGCCTTTATATAGGTAACAATTCAGTAAAGAAGAACGGAAGGAGTAATTAGGACTTCTGTTGTAACAATGAAAATCCTAGCAATATTTTCTCTGACATTTGCATGTCTATTATGAAACTGCTCAAATTATAAGATCCTAAGTCTAGTTACGCCATGTTAATACAATGGCAATACTGCTTTACACCGAGAGGAAGCATCATTCCGTATATTAAGAGAAGTGCAAAAACTACTATCCCAAAAGCAATAGTCATACAGATTTAAAGCTGAACAAAAAAAATCTGAATTCAAATGAGTCTGACACTCGACAAATTAATATGTAGTATGAAACTACAAACACTATCATTACTGAAAAGGGATTACCTTATTGTTTCCAGTGATTCCCTTCTCATAATGTGCCAGAGCATTAACATAATCACCCCTAAAAGAAAAAACAGAAGTTACATGGAAAAATAGGAAGAAACGGGTACCTTCCTATCACACAGACAAGTAGGCAAAGGACAGACAGTTCTGCAGTATGTCCTGACACTTCCTGCACGCTTTATGGAGCTCAATCACCGAGGCAGTCCCTCTTTCCATTCCATCATACTGAGACCAACGCACCTCCCTTGAAAGACAGGTGAAGAACCTACCAGCACAACACACCTCAATAATCTCATCTCTACTTCCACATTTTTCTGAATGACAAATGAAACTAACCTTCTAAAATTATTTGGAATTTTGGCAACATAAAAACGAAGGCAATTTTTTTCCTTCAGTACGTTCAGAACTCAAGATGCAGATGTCTGCATTGTTTCGACTGCCTCCATTCCTTCCTTTCTGCGACCAAGTGTCCTCTGTCTGTGCGAGCAACACGGCCAGGGGAAAGGAGTTGTCTAAAAGCTCTATTAATAGAGGGGAGTTTTTTCCTCTTGGTTTAGATACTAAATAGACCAGGTTTCATTTGGAAAGATTTTGCTATAAAATAGACTTGAAAATCCTGACAAACTGTTAATACCTTCTCTCTTTCAGGGACTGGCAGACTTGAAATTTGACATTTTCCTCTCTCAGCAAGGCAGTCAGCTGAAGTATCTCAATTCTATATTCTTCTAATGAGCATGAATATTGGTTTAACATTCTTACACAGCAACTTTATGGGAGAACTTACATGAATTCAAGCTGCATTGCATATTCCTTCGATATGAAAGGGATCTGGTCTGGGGCCAAACGCTTGGCCAGCTGAAGTGCGCTGTCCCAGTGTTGCAAGTCTTTTCGCATCTATTTATAAAGAACAGTAACATTTTCTGGTGCAAGTATTCTGAATTCTAATTCTGAATTCTAATATGAACGTTATACTAAATACAAATACATAGCTAGTATTCTAGAAAGATTCAGATAATGTGAGAGACATTCTAGATGTCTCTAAGAATGTCACATAATGGCAAGAACAAAACATAAAAGAGCAGAATTATCAGAAGGTAAAATATTTCAACAGTAAGGTGGAGATGAAAACAGCAGGAGAAAAAGTTACACATCTTAAATGAATACCTCAAGTGCAGCAATAGGACAGGATGAGGCCAGATATAAATCCTGGGCCAGATTAAAATCACTAGTAAACATGGCAAGATGCCCTGCTAAAAGGTTGTGGTCTTCTATTCCCTGTAAAAAGATGTAATTGTTACAAAAGTAGCCCCAAAGAAAAAAAATCATATTGTTAGAAGTAATATCATTTAGTAAGCACAGTAAACCAAAAGCACTCTTACATTTTACAACCATGTGTATTGGACTCTACACACCAGAGAAAGCCCTCACTTCCTTATTGTAGCTCAAAGCCGCTACAGCAGCTAAAATCAGCAATTTTCAAAAGTGTATTTTAAGGTACCACTTCATGCACTCTTCTAGATGTACAACTGCAATCTGTTTTGGTTTTATTTTTTAAATGACAGCTGCATTAAACATTTTCTCAAAAATAACAAAAGGATGAAAGAGCTTCCAAATGCCTGAGACATGAATATATTCTGCTGTTCTCAAGCAAATGCAGAAAAGAATGTTGTGCATTCCAGTAAAGAATGTAACCACTTCAAGAGAAAATTAAGCAAGAGCTATGTGACTTAGATATTGTCTCCTCTATAAATATTAACTCCCTTGAAAATAATTCAACTACTATATAAAAAACCCAAAACCCAAAATCCCCACATAAGAATTCAGCAATTATTAAAGAGGAATTAAATCTCCATACTTCCTATTTAAAAGGGACTTTACATTTTACCTTTATTTGCTCTAGTGACATCACCATCCCAGCATTACCAAATGTCCGATAAACACGTATTGCAAAATCCACCTCCATATGATGTAAGCAAGCTTTAGCCAGCTCATTCCAACCAGACTGGTCATTAAGAAGTCTGCACAGCTCCCATGCTTCTGAAAACCTATAGAAGGTAAAACACACTTAAAACTAGTATTACTCATACCTAAAATTCCCTCTCAACACTGTTTTCTTAATTCTGTGGTACAGAAAACATAAAAAAACATTTACTTCTAAGCCACAGAGAGAGCAATGTGTCAGGAAGAAAGGAGAAATACAACTGCAGAACTCAGTTCTGTTTCTCCTGTTTCTATGACATTCTTTCAGGACATCAAAAACTACTCTGACATTTATACTGATTTTACATTGCTTCATTGCAGTGAGAGGAGAGCATGCAAGAAGTACTTCCAGTCAGTTTTGGAAGAGCCACTGTCATAGAACCCCGAATCAGTCTTGAAAAAAACTACTTTAGCTTTTACTTGACGGTGGAAAAACACTGGGTCACTTATTTAGCTCAGTCTGCATAGACAGCTACATCAATTCACAGATCAATCTACCTTTTCATTAATCAGCACAACATTTTAAAATCACCAGGATATGTTGTACTGAGCTAATAAGCAGAGAAGAAAACAATTTACACAATCTATTTAAAACGCAGATGTACCTTTTCAACATTAAAGTCTGAGCAAGCATTTGTGTCAGCTCATTAGGTCCAAAGTCTTTCAAATTGCCAAGGAAACTGTGAGTGCTTAGATAGATATTGTTTGTTTTCCCACTCCGAGTCTGACAAGTTAATTCTCCATTATACAACAACAAAGGTTTATGGGAAAAGGGGACTTCCGTGCCACCTGCCAAAACAATCTTTGATCCTAGATTCAAAGACCAGGGAGAAAAGAAGACATCATTAACAAAAAACCCTACATGGTAAAAAGTTTAGCAAGCAGTCATAGCTGAAATACTGTAGATTTGCAGAGCATTAATTCAAGTCCTTTAGTTCTGGTAACCACCATTTACTGTACAGCATGTGTCTTTCAGTAAAGTAAATATGTGTAACTTCAATCTTCTAAACTAGTAAGGTCATTTTCCAAATGTTTGTAGGTAAACTTCTGAATATTTCTCCGTCACCAATACAGAAATTGCCATGATTACAATTTTGGTTAACTGTGTAAGCGAATACAAGTTCTGTCACCCTGATTCTGAGATTTTCACGCGAACATTTCAAAATACAATTGAAGCACAACATATAATTTTCAGACAAAAGACTATAACAGCTGAGCAAGTTAAGACCAAAATGCCTTGCTGGAGCTTTACAGAGAAGCCTGCAAAACAACTAGTTCTCTGTTCATCACTTTCAGTTCTCTATTCGGCACTTCAGAACGTCTGTAGTACTATTTACTTTTATATGCAGCTATGATAAGAAAAATGAAGACTTAGAACATATTTTATTAATTAAAAGAGTGAATAAGGTTTTAAAAGCATTTACAGTACCTTGAATGGCATCCTTATGAAAAACGTAAGCGTACACTTTATCATCATCAAATGCAACAAAAACACCTCTATCCATTGGCCAGTTTTCCCACAGGATTCCTTTAATAGTTGGTGAGAAGTTTGGAATCTCGTATAATCTATCATTTGCCTACAAATATCACAAAAGTGAAATCAGTCACAACTGACTACAGAGACAAACTAAATATTCATCCTGGTTATGATTTAAAATAAAAAGAGAATACAAATAGTGCAGAAAATCTACTAACAGAATGTTTTCTTAATACAAGTAGTGCCACTGAATAACAACAGTTTAATTCAGAAGGGAAGTAAATGGAGAAAATGAACATTATACGAATGTTACTTACTTTTCTTAGAAAAAAAGATAATGGGGACAGGCAGTGAAACTGACAGTGCTTGTTAATGGGCTAAAATATCTGTATTTGAATACAAAACCACACATATTTCTGAAAATTACCGATCATGAATTTGGTGTAATGAAATTGTCCTGACCTAATATGACAGTTTTATTGCCTTACATTACTGTTAAGTTATCTTCAAGCCTCCCCAGCAATTTCTTCTACCCACATACATGTTGGGGTGACAAAAGCTTCCTCATTCTCTGTTAAAAACGCTATACAGTTGAAGTGCCTGCTTCTAAATGGAGTTGTATGGGTACCCCACAGTAACTTACTGGACAATAGACAAAGCCATCGCTTTTGTCATCTATCAAAGCCAATCTGGTTCCACTGGGATCTGGAAAAATTTTTCTCACACTGACAGGATGCCGGTATTCATTCACATATTGCCAGTCTTCAATGTAGAAATAACGGATAACTCCAGTCTAATAAGAAGTAATAGAAAAAATGACATCAGTGTAATAGATTAATGACATCAGTAAGTGGCAAGTAGACAATGAACTTGGTTGTAGTTTCACCCATCTTAGCCTGCTAAGCATGAAGACCATTCAAAGAAAAATACTTCCAAGCATTTTTTTGGCTTCCTTCTTCATTCACAGCTGGTTTTGGAATGGAGAGGAAAAGCCTGAGACTTTTTGGGGCACGTGGAAAGGAACTGGAGGTTTGAGAAGTCTTCTGTTTTCTCTGGTTTTTTATCTTACTCTGCTTTGTAGCAACAAGCTGTATTTACTATGCAACTCTAAACAAAGGAAATGCTTGCCTCATTGCTGAAAGAAGCTTAACCTTCCAAGCAAGCTGAAAAAATTCTTCTTACAAACACGTGTACCTAATTTGGGGGAGAAAAGCAATCAAACTGATTTGTTATTAATGCTCTACTTCAATCAGTGTCGCACAAAGAAGAATCATCATGGCCAGGCTTTGCGAATGAAGATATGGGAAGGGCTCTACTCACACTTGCTACAAGCGTGCTGACGGCTAAAAAGGCCGATGTGAGTTAGGCAAGTTCGGTTGCATCTGAACACACCTTTGGAGGCAGGTGTACGCCTGTGTCTCTCTTGTGTTTGTCCGACCGCATCAGAAGATGCCTGTTGGCTGCGGTTAGCCAAGCTGGTGGGGGGTGGAAATGAACTTTGGTTAGGCCACCTTTTCTAGGCCCCTCTCCGTGTGGAGCAAGCAGTGCTTTCCTTGAAAAAGGCTGCTTGGTCACTCAGGATATTGTCGAACAAGACTGTCATCTCTGGGGTCAGTCTCGAGCGACCAATGTCCTGAACCGCCTGCATGCAGGGTTGGGTCTGCGCTTCCAGTGCATCACCTGCCATTTCATCCCTCGCCTGTCACTACAGGACTTTACAAATGTGGGTGTAACCTTCGAGCCTGCACAACGGATTTTTTAAGTGAGGCTCAGCGTGCGCAGAACTGGCCCCACCCTTTACTCCTAAGCTTCATCTGCCAGGGCCTAGTGAGCTTGGATGGTGACAGCAAAGTTCTCAGGACACAGGTTTAGTTAGAGTACCCTTCTCTTAGATGGATGGCCTTACAGGGCTAAACGAGCTCCATCTGCCCAGGCTTGGAGTTAGAGTTGTTTTTCTCCTAGGATGGTTGCCGGGAGGCTAGTGAGCCCATCCTACCTGTGGACACCCTTCAGTTGAAACCTGTCTGGCATGGGAGACCCTATCGGAGGCATATGCCACTGCCAGCATAGCTCACAACCTCATAAGGGCACGCAAGCTTCTCCCCCGTGACAAGGGGGTGTCTGTGGAGAAGCCCAAAGAATACTGAAAGTAAAAGGCGGCTTTCGAAGTCAACTGTAAAATTTGCACACATCGAACAGCTGCATATGTAAGTGCTTCAAATTTAGCAGTACCCCTTTAGGTGCTGAGAAAGCGGGAAAGCCCTCAGCTGCTGCAAAACTACTCAAGTTATTAAACCAGTGATAACACCAGAGACAGCAATTTTGCCTTTCCTCTGGAAGGACAATATCTCAGTCTGCGTCACAAGGTGCACAAGGCCACTGTATTCCCAGTGTCAGAAAATACTAAAAGAAAAGAAATTAGCCATCGTGCACAGGAAAAATCTCTGGAAAATTCCATAAGCATGTTCACATCCTTCTTCAGTGCTCTCCTAACTCCTCTCTTTGTTGAAACACCTAAAAAACGTCTCTTTGGGCAAAGGCTTCCAAGTCAAGACTCACTTATTTATGCTATCGTAATTGTTTATCTCAGTATCTTTTTGTCCACATCTATCATATCATCACTTAATTCAAGAAATTTGCCCGACGTGTACTATGTTCTTTCAGTTTGATTGTTTGATTGCCAACTAATGCCACACAATTACATTCTGCTACTAAAATCAGTGTTTTGCAACAAACACTAGTAAAAGCAAATCTTAACCTTCCTG